>NW_006800315.1:485834-504689 GCF_000485575.1 Poecilia formosa | reverse complement strand
GTACCTCAACAAAGGTTAAGAACCACTGTCATAGAGGAAGTTTAGCCTCAGCTTTTATAAGTAAAGAATGTCCCTACAGGTCACCATTTACTATGGAGTTGGATGTGACTCATATGGAGCTAAAACTGTCTCATAATTCACAAATGCACAGGACGAGATTCACACTGGCCCCGGCCCGGGCCCAGATGGGTGCCCATGGGGCCCCAGGTCTGGGGGTGCCAGGGAGGGAGGAATGGTTTCAAGTCGCTTTAATGTCTGATTATAGATGGAAAAAGTTGCTTTCCCTCAATGGAATATATAATAGTCAGTCCCAGTGACTGTTTCACTCACGGTTTAGCCGATGTGCTTCCTGGGGCCCGGTCATTGGCCCCGACCCCGGCCCGACTCTGACTTGTTCCGCCAGTGATTTAATATATTAGCTATTTATCTCCATGTTATCGTTATCAATGCTAATCGATTTAATTGTGCCACTATCATCACAATGTGGTACGTTGGTGCAGATGCACCTTTAAGGTGAGTGGTGGGCCTTTAAAGCCGGGTGTGGCGGCGCTGAGACGGCTGAGCTTCTGTGATCCTGTCCTTCCTCAAGCATCGAATGATGGTCTTCAGATTCGTTTTGTGATTTCCCTTCTGTTGGATTTTAGATTAGTTTGTAGTGATTGTGCTTCCTTTGGGTTCAGGATCGCGGTTGGGTTGGTGGTCCCGTTTTGCTCTCTGGGAGTGGGTGTGGTCAGACACGTGTCGTGGGCGTGGAGCTCTTAACCGAGGTAGGTGGGTTCATTGTCAGCTTGTTGGGCTCGGTGCCATAGTTCACCTTAAATTTTATTTTTATTTCCTGAGTTGTTCGGGACGGTGGATTGTTGTGGCTCCCCCCTCCCCAGCTGGGTGTCATTTACCCAATTGATGATTTATTTTTATTCTGGCCAGGGTTAATCGTTTATGGTGAGTCCTTACTATCTTTCAGTACGTTTATTTGCAGTTTGTATTTATTTTTTCTTTGTATGTAGGTGTGACCTTGGGTTCAGCTTCAGATCCTCTTTTTACCAGATCACACAGATAAGTTTGTAAAAATGGACAGAGGCACTGCTGCAGATTACAGTTTATTGAATTCACAAATGTTTCATGAGCAAAAATAGTCAATTTATTTTATTATGCCAAGTGACCACACTAAAAGTGGGAGTCTATGCTGGCCCTGGGATCAATAATTAAAACCCAATTAGTTAAAAATTTGAGGGAGGAATAATAATAAAGAAAACACAAATACAACTAAATGCACCCAAGTGTTCCCCAACAAAAGCACTCACACAAAAATCCCTAGTGAATACAAAGGAAAAGAAAAAAAACTCCCCGTCCACTGGTCTCCTCAGTCTGAATAAAACGGCCTATAGGACCCGGGGACAGCAGAGGTCCAGTTTAAAACAAGCCAGAGGGCTGCAGCAGAAACTCCCTTTCCCTAAACAAAACCCCAAAAAAGAAAAGTTCTTTTTATCAACAATAACCATCTAAAAATAAACTGAAACAAAAAATTGAAATCAAAACAAATCAAAAACTGAAACAGTAGCAGGCCAACCTACACAAATCAAGTTAGACGAGAACATTAACCATCCAGATGAATCATGAGAAATAAATGACGTCACTCCCTAAAGTGCGTTTCCTACAACAATCAGTGGCAGAATCAGACATAAATTCTAAACTCGCTTCACGATCGATGTTAAACCGTCAGATGCAGACCTCAGCCTGCATCTGATCTCCTTCTGATTTTACTGGCGGGTGACATCTAACGTTAAGATGTATTATCGCCATCTACTGTGCTGGACCAGAGTATCTCCCTTTAATCTAAATTCTCATAAATAATCCTGTTTCCTTCAAAAAATTAATAACTGCTTTATTTATTTTATGTTTAATTAATATCTTAAGTTTTAATGTGTCTAAATCATATTTCATAATTTCTCGTTTTAGCTTCTCTCTACTTCATGCGTACTTTTCACAATGAATTATTACATGTTCTACTGTTTCCATATCCATACCACACTCACACCTACCTGCTGGATGTTTCCCTGTCAAATGTAAAGTTTTATTTAATCCGGTATGTCCGATCCTCAATCTTGTCATTACTACTTGTTCTTTTCGGTTTTCTCCAATTATTTCCATATTTCCTACTTTCTTTTGTATATTAAATAAATGACGACCTTTATTTCCTTCCTCCCATAATCGTTGCCATTCAGACTTAATTTTTCTCTTAATAACTGATTTTATTTCAGATTTAGAATACGCTATTTCCATAATTTCCTTTTAACGATTCTTTAGCTAAATGATCTGCCTTGTCATTCCCTTCTATGTCTTTATGAGCAGGTACCCACATAAACCTGATCTTTATTTGAATTTGTGTTATTCTAAATAATATTTCATAAATTTCATATACTAATTCCATACGACTTTCAGATTAACTATTTAAAATGGACATTAATGGTGATAATGAATCTGAACATATAAGAACATTTTCAGTTCTGTTTTGTTCTCTCCACTGTATAAACAGATAATCTGTTTATTTATCTGTTCAGGAATAACATAAGCAAATCCTGTTTTATTTGAGCCTAAATCTTTTGATCCATCTGTATATATAACTGTAAAGGATTTATATATATTCCTAATTCTGTTATTCACAAAATTTTCCCAATTATTATTTTTATTTATCTGCATTTCTTTGTAAACTTCTAAATCTACATTCACACATGGAAATAGCCAATAAGGTGTATTTGGATAAGGCACCGCAGCAGAGCACGTCTTTCCCTGTATATTTCCTTAATGCATTTATATTTATCTGCTGCCCAGGCAAAACAGTCGATTTTAGCTTTTTCACTCTCCCAGCAAGGTTTCAGCGTTCTTACTGCTGTATTATTTTCCTCCTTATGCCCCTGCAAACTTACCCAATAATTCAGCATAATTTGCTTTTGTCTTCAATATAAAGGAATCTCCCCCATTTCCACCTGCACTGCCACAGATGGAGATGTCTTCAAAGCTCCACAACAGAATCTCAAAGCTTGATTCTGAATAACTTCTAATTTATTAATCATTGTTTTTGCGGCTTGCCTGTAAACTACACATCCATAGTCCAAAACTGATCTGATCAGAGCCATATAGATCTTTTTTAAATTAATTTTATTTGCACCCCAATCTACTCCTGTTAAACATCTCATTATATTTATAACTTTTTTACATTTCCCTTCAATATACTTTACGTGATCACTCCATAAAAGCTTGGAATCAAATATGATTCCTAAAAAACAAAATTTACTCTCTTTTTCTATTTTTTCTCATACATTTTCAAATCCATTTCTTCGATCTTCTTCCTACCAAATACAACCGTCTTTGTTTTATTTACTGAGAATTTAACTCCCCATTTATGAGCCCAATTTTCAACAGATTTAATGGCTTTTTGTATTTTCTCATACACTAATCTTACATTTCTCCCTTTCCTCCACAAGGCTCCATCATCAGCAAATAATGACTGCATGACATCCTGATCTACTTCTATAAAAACATCATTAATCATGATTGAAAACAATGAAGGACTGATGATGCTTCCCTGTGGAGTTCCATTATCGGTTTTATATTCATTGGATCTTTTTACTCCCATCTGTACCTGTATAACTCTGTTCAACAAAAAATCTTTCATCCAACTGTAAGCCCTTCCTGTAATCCCCATTTTTTATCATTTTATAAGCAACCCATCCTTCCATACCATGTCATATGCTTTCTCAATGTCAAAGAATATTGCTACCTCTATTTCCCTATTAACTTGAGCTTTTCTAATATCTGATTCTAAACAGATAACTGGATCCATTGAACTCCTTCCTTTTCTGAACCCACTTTGACATGAAGACAGAAGTCCTTTACTTTCTACGCAGTATGTAATCCTTTCTGTTATCATTCCTTCCATAATCTTTCCTAAACATGAAGTGCAATTGGTCCATAACTTAGAGGGTTTGTTGGATCTTTTCCCGGTTTAATAATTGGAACAATAATTGCTTCTTTCCAATTAGAAGGTAATCTCCCTTCTTCCCAGATCTTATTAAATAAACCTAGAAGTTTTTCTTCAGCCTGACTCCCTAAATGTTTTAGCATAATCTAGCATATCTGATCTTTCCCTGGTGCTGCTGGTCCTGATCTCAGTATTGCTTTCTTCATTTCCTGTTTTAGTCACTCTAAACGGGAACCCTTCCCTAATAAATATGGCACATCCTCCACCATCACCTTCAACCCCATCAAATCTGACAGCAAAATATTTTAGTATTTTAAATTCTAATTGGGGTTTTAACCAAGTTCTTGTATACAAATAATCTCTGGATCTTCTTCTAATTTATCAATAAAATGCTTTAATTCTTGTCCATTTGATATTAAACTTCTTGCATTCCATTGTTATCCTGTCCATTCTGCCTCCTGACTGGCCTGAGCGCTGAGCTCATCCCTCACTTCCTCCCAGGTCATTTCATTGATGTTAAGATGATTTGCTGCTGCTTTCACAATCACTTGAATTNAATTTAATAAATGGTTTTTGTAAACTTTAAACCATCTCAGATGTTTCAATCCTTGCAGAACCGAACCTGTGCGCCTTAAACAAAAGGTAATATTCTCTGGGTGAAATTCCCAGGGTGGCGTTATTGAGCGATATATTAAAACTAAAATTCCACAAAATCTGAGCTCCATCTAGTGTCGCCACAGTCGCATCTTTTTGGGCCTGCTACTGCCTCTAGTGGCGTGGGGGAGGTAACACAACTAATATAATTACATTACCAAATCAGAATACCACAACGTCTTATTTATTATTAATACTGGCATTATAAAACTTTTTTTTTTCATTTTCTTAAGGATGCAGAGCTAATTAAATGACAATACTTTCATACATTATACATATCAATACATCTCCAATTATAGGAGGAACAAAAGACATAAGGAGACATGAAAAACATGATCAGCTATAACAAAAATACCAGTTGCAATGTATATGTAAGAAATGTAACTGAGCAAAAGTCAATAACAAACAAATGAATTAGGAACAGAAGAATAACAAGCCAGTTTGTTACAACCAGTGTTGTTAAACAGACATGAGCAAAAATTATTATTTTTTTTTTACAGTACCATGTATATTATTGAGAGACTTTTTGTTGTAGAGTCCTATATATAGAAAAAAATAAGATGAAACTATTTAATCAATGAGGAAACTTTCCTTTGACTCTAAAACGATGATTCATATTATTGCACGTTAAGTTTTAACATTTTAACTCAACAACCTCAAGTTGGGTAACCCCAAGGTCGTCTTAAAAGGTAGAGTCTCTGAGAACAGTTCTTAAAAACATAGTCAGTGTTTTCAGCAAAGTCGAGCTGACTGTCCAGGAACGACTCGAGGTATTTAAAATTTGCCACAGTTTCAACAGGTTGGCCATCGAGTGAAACTGGAATCACTTTCAGTTCTTGTTTATTTCATTTAATTAGCTCTACTTCCTTAAGAAAATGAAAAGGTATGTTCTTTTGTGAGGGAATTTATATTTTACTGTTCCAGTAATGCCAGAATTAATAAGTATTAAAGACTTTGTGGTGTTCTGATTTAGTAATGCAATTAGATTAGTTGTGCTACCACCCCCACGCCACTAGAGGCAGTCGCAGGCCTGACAAGATGTGACCAAGGCGCAGATTTAGAAGTACACCGAAAGCTACAGAATTTGCTAAAAACTGTGAGCTTTGCTGAAGAAAATAAAAGAAAGAAGTTCAAATACATGCTGAGAGTGAAACTCCTTCCTAAAGGTGAAAATATATCACAGATTTAAAATGAAAATGAAAATGGAAGTATAGGAAATAGCGCCCTCTTCACTTCCGGAGTGCAAGTTTCCAAATAAAGTATGAGACTGACAGTGGTCCGTCCCGCCCCTTCCTGTTTGCTGCAGTGAGGTCCTTCTCGATGAGACGATCTGGTTTTTATTTTGTGGAGACCCGCTGCCACAAAATAAAAACCACAGAGCAGAACCAGAACCAGAGGACCTGAGAGGTGTGGAAGGTTCTGGAATGCCATATTTACAATCATNCCTAAATCTTTTGATCCATCTGTATATATAACTGTAAAGGATTTATATATATTCCTAATTCTGTTATTCACAAAATTTTCCCAATTATTATTTTTATTTATCTGCATTTCTTTGTAAACTTCTAAATCTACATTCACATATGGAAATAGCCAATAAGGTGTAATTGGATAAGGCACCGCAGCAGAGCACGTCTTTCCCTGTGTACCTATTTCCCTAGAGCGTTTATCTGCTGCCCAGCCAAAACAGTCGATTTTAGCTTTTTCACTCTCCCAGCAAGGTCTCAGTATTCTTACTGCTGTATTATTTTCCTCCTTATGTCCCTGCAAACTTACCCAATAATTCAGCATAATTTGCTTTTGCCTTAAATGTAAATGAATCTCTCCCATTTGTACCTGCACTGCCAAAGATGGAGATGTCTTCAAAGCTCCACAACAGAATCTCAAAGCTTGATTCTGAATAACTTCTAATTTACTAATCACTGTTTTTGCAGCTTGGCCGTAAACTAGACATCCATAGTCCAAAAGACTGATGAGACTGATTCTGTAGGCTGGTAAAAAAAAACCCTGCATAATAAGCTGCCTAAGACCCACCTATTTATACCGTGAAATACCCACATCCCAACTGAAATTAATTAACTAATTAAGTGAATTATTAACCAAAAAACTTATTCTAAATAATGAATTAAACACAAATTCTAATGATAAATCAACTAAGAAATAAACAAAAAATAAGAATAAGCTAAACATTTTTAATTCTAAAATTTAAATGAAATTGGGGAAATAGCTCCTATAGAGAGAGAGAGAGAGAGAAAGAGAGAGAGAGAGAGAGAGACAGAGAGAGAGAGAAAGAGAGAGAGAGAGAGACCGACCTGCTGGTCCAGAGTTAGCAACAGAGAAACCAGTACCTCTCCCCAGTGTCAGAATCTCACTGAGGAAGAAAATGCATCAGGTTTTCTGTCACTTTAATATTTCTGCTATAACTGATGCATATTCACATATAAACTAAGTCAATAGAGTTTAATTTACACTTGTTATAGCTTTGTGTCATGTGGCAGATCTCAGCCAGTTGGTGAGAGAAAAAGTAGATGTTGTTCTCAAAACGCTTGAGCAGCCATCTTTGTAGACAGTCAGGATCCTTCCTGTGGTTTTCCTACCATATGTCAACATTATGTTTCCCAGGGGACATTGCTGCCTCCTTGGTCAAATGCTTTGATGTGTTCAGGATCTCCACACACAAATAAGTCAGACTTACTGACACATTCCAGCCAATCCTTCCGTACTTTAGCCAAAACATACTATGTCAGGATCAGGAATGTGTTTCAAGATCTTCCGGCTGTCCTGGATGGAGAGGTGCATCCTCACAGCATCGTCCCACATCTTTGTCTAGGCAGACAAGTTGTTTCCCCTCTAGGAATCACCATGGCAACGTGAAGCCAAGCTGCACCATGAGTGCTTCGGTTCATCCTGAGGAAAGTGAATGTTGGGAGGAATAACGCCGCCACCCCTGACCTTCATCAGGTCAGGGACTAAGAGTATTCATCGAAAAAGCTCAACATTTTGAAGGCACCAAAGAGCAAAATGAATCTGATTTCAACCAGCAGAGGGCGCAGTCCTCCACTCCTCCCGGGTTTCCCTGCAGAGTGGCCTGATGAGACCAAGTACACCTCGCTGCAGCAAACAGGAAGGGGCGGGACGGACTGCTGTCAGTCTCATACCTTATTTGGAAATGGGACCATTGCAATCCGGAAGTGAAAGGGGCGCTATTTCCTATACTTCCGTTTTTATTTTCTTTTGAAATCTGTGACATACAAACTGGATTCCAAAAAAGTTGGGACACTAAACAAATTGTGAATAAAAACTGAATGCAATGATGTGGAAATGGCAAATGCCAATATTTTATTCGTAATAGAACATAGATGGCAGATCAAAAGTTTAATCTGAGTAAATGTAACATTTTAAAGGAAAAATATGTTGATTCAAAATTTCAGTGTCTACAAATCCCAAAACAGTTGGGACAAGTAGCTGGAAAAAGGAAATTGAACATATAACAAACAGCTGGAAGACCAATTAACACTAATTAGGTCAATTGACAACATGATTGGGTATAAAATGAGCTTCTTAGAGTGTCAGTGTCTCTCTGAAGCCAAGATGGTGAGAGGATCACTGATTCCACCATTGTTGTGCAGAAAGATAGTGCAGCAGTACCAGAATGGTGTTACCCAGCGTAAAATAGCAAAGACTTTTAAGTTATCATCATCAACCGTGCATAACATCATCAAAAGATTCAGAGAATCTAGAACAATCTCTGTGCTTAAGGGTCAAGGCTGTATAACTACTGGATGCTCGTGATCTCCGGGCCCTTAAACGCCACTGCACCTCAAACAGGAATGTCAAGGAAATAACAGCCTGGGCTCAGGAATACTTCCAGAAAGCATCGCCAGTGAACACAATCCACCGTGCCATCCGCCGCTGCCAGCTGAAACTCTACAGTGCAAAGAGGAAGCCATTTCTAAGCAGCTCTACAAGCTCAGCCGAATGCACTGGGCCAGGAGTCATTTAAAATGGAGCGAGGCAAAATGGACGACTGTTCTGTGGTCAGATGAGTCACGATTTGAAGTTCTTTATGGAAGACTGCCATGTCATCTGGACCAGAGAGGACAAGGATAACCCAAGTTGTTATCAACGCTCTGTTCAGAAGCTGCATCACTGATGGTTTGGGGTTGGATGAGAGCTGGTGGCCTGGGCAGCTTGCATGTCTGGAAAGGCCCCATTAAAGCAGAGAACTATGTTCAGGTTCTAGAACAACATCTGCTCCCATCTAGACGTCATCTCTTTCAGGGAAGACCCTGCATTTTTCAACAACATAATGCCAGATCACATTCTGCAGCAATCACAACATCATGGTAGGACAAGGATCCGGGTACTGACATGTCCAGCCTGCAGTCCAGATCTTTCACCTATAGAAAAAATTTGGTGCAACATAAAGAGGAAAGTGTGACAAAAAAGGCCCAAGAGGCCTGTATTAGACATGAATGGAGAGCATTCCTATTTCTAAACTTGAGACACTGGTCTCCTCTGTCCCCAGACGTCTGAGTGTTGTAAGAAGAAGGGGAGATGCCACACAGAAGTAAAAATGGCCGTGTCCCAACTTTTTTGGGATTTGTTGACATCATGAAATTTTGAAACAACATATTTTTCCCTTAAAATGATACATTCTCTCTGTTTGAACTTTTGATCTGTGATTTGTTTTATTGTGAATAAAATATTAGATGTTGGCACCTCCACATCATTGCATTCAGTTTTTATTCACAATTTGTTTAGTGTCTCAACTTTTTTGGAATCCGGTTTGTATTTTCACCTTTAGGAAGGAGTTTCACTCTCAGGATGAATTTGAACTTCTCTTTTATTTACTTCAGTTTAGTTCACAGTTTATAGCAAATTCTGTAGCTTTCGGTGTATTTCTAAATCTTCTCTTTCGTCGTGTAGTGGTATAGAAGTATACCTAATTCTATACAAATAGTTTCCAGGTGAGAAGTTCCGGTTCTTAACCACTGTGTGGTTCGTGTCCGGTGGGCTCTGGCAGCGAAAAGCAACAAATCGCTGGTTGGAGCATGTTGCGCTGATATCCTGGTGGTAGGTGTTCTCTCTCCCTGCACCTGATCTTGGTCAGAAAATCTAAACTGAAGTGTGATCGTAGGTAGGGTAGGTTCTTCTCTTCTGTGTTCCTTCTCTTCCTCTTCTGCATGCTGTGATTCTTGAGTTTGGGTTTTCTCACTGTGTCTGGTCCGGTTTTTTTTTTTCGTTTAGTGGATGCCTATTGACCTTTAACTGCCTTATATTCTTATATTGGATTCAACTCTTGTCATGAGTGGTTGAGGTGGTGAGGAGGATGTACGAATATGACGTTTTAATAAAGATGATGCTCGAAACAAACACTTTCCTGAGGGAAAAGGCCTCAGGAAGGGGAAAGCTTTCTGATGTTCCCTGTATGCCTGTTTGATTTTACACGTCTCTCGATGGCACGACCAGCGGTTTTCATATTCCGCAGCTCACTGGTATACCAAGGGGCTGAACGGGAGAAAGACACCAGTCTAGACTTAAGAGGAGCATGGAGCTCCAAAAGCTCCTGAAGAGATTGATTGTAATAGTCCACAGAATCATTTACTGATAGGTGATTAACAGCAGACAGAGTGAAGGTCAGAGGACGCAGCCTCAGTGGAAATGTTTTTCAGATCATGGAACTGAAAAAAAAGTTTTGCGTCCGGAACAGACAACCTTGAGGGAATGCCTAATGAGATGACACTATGGTCAGAAACACCCAGATCATAAACAGATAAGTTGCTAATAGTGTCCGTGATCACCAAGTCCAGAATGTGTCCCCTGTTGTGAGTGGGGGCATCAACATGCTGAATGAGATTAAGTGAGTCCAAAAGAAACTTAAAATCTGCCACCAAAGGAGAAAATGAGTCATCAATGNGAGGCGCAGCCAGTATCAGCAGCCATGAGAGCATCATTAGTAACTCTTAGCAGCACAGTCTCAGTGCTATGAGCAGGACGGAACCCAGATTGAAATTTGTCATACAGAGAATTTCTTTGAAGGTGGCGCTGGAGTTGGGCAGCCACTGCCTTTTCCAGCACTTTAGGAAGAAAAGGAAGATGAGAAACAATGCGATAATTGGAAAAGGAATCAGGATCAAGTGGGGTTTTTTTAGAAGGTGTTTAATGATGGCAGTTTTAAGAGACAAAGGGTCATGGATTTATTTATTATTGGAGTAATTAATGGGATTATCACAGCATGATTTGATTTTATAAGTGAAGAGGGAAAATGATCAAGTGCACAGAAAGAAGGTTTCATTCCCTTAAGGAAGGTCTCTACCTCACTTTGAGCAAGGTCATCAAAGCAGTTCAACCCAAAAGGCACATAAGCAGAGGCCAGTCGGGAATCGGATACCAGGAAACTGAAGTCTAATCGAATTTACTTTGTTTTTGAAAAATGACAGAAACAAATTGCATTTTTGAGTCATATCTTCAGCATAGATTTGTTTGTGGGGATTAAAGAGGTGATGTATTGTAGAGAGAAGCTGTTTAGAGTTTCCCAGACAGCTATTGATAATGTTGGAATAATACTTGGACCACGCTTTCCTGAGGGAAAAGGCCTCAGGAAAGGGAATGCTTTCTGATGTTCCCTGTATGCCTGTTTATGAACAGAGAGACCGGATGATTTTACACGTCTCTCAATGGCACGACCAGCGGTTTTCATATTCCGCAGCTCACTGGTACACCAAGGGGCTGAACGGGAGAAAGACACCAGTCTCGACTTAAGAGGAGCATGGAGCTCCAAAAGCTCCTGAAGAGATTGATTGTAATAGTCCACAGAATCATTTACTGATAGGTGGTTAACAGCAGACAGAGAGTGAAGGTCAGAGGACACAGCCTCAGTGGAAATGTTTTTCAGATCATGGAACTGAATAAAACGTTTTGCATCCAGAACAGACAACCTTGAGGGAATGCCTAATGAGAGGACACTCATCACAGATCATAAACAGAGAAGTTGCTAATAGTGTCCATGATCACCAAGTCCAGAATGTGTCCCGTTGTGAGTGGGGGCATCAACATGCTGAATGAGATTAAGCGAGTCCAAAAGAAACTTAAAATCTGCCACCAAAGGAGAAAATGAGTCATCAATGTGAACATTATTATTAGCATTATGTGCACGCTCACATGGACTNTCAACTTTTTTGGAATCCGGTTTGTATTTTCACCTTTAGGAAGGAGTTTCACTCTCAGCATGAATTTGAACTTCTCTTTTATTTACTTCAGCGCAGCTCAAAGTTTATAGCAAATTCTGTAGCTTTCGGTGTATTTCTAAATCTGCTCCTTAGTCGTGTAGTGGTATAGAAGTATACCTAATTCTATACAAATAGTTTCCAGGTGAGAAGTTCCGGTTCTTAACCACTGTGTGGTTCGTGTCCGGTGGGCTCTGGCAGCGAAAAGCAACAAATCGCTGGTTGGAGCATGTTGCGCTGATATCCTGGTGGTAGGTGTTCTCTCTCCCTGCACCTGATCTTGGTCAGAAAATCTAAACTGAAGTGTGATCGTAGGTAGGGTAGGTTCTTCTCTTCTGTGTTCCTTCTCTTCCTCTTCTGCATGCTGTGATTCTTGAGTTTGGGTTTTCTCACTGTGTCTGGTCCGGTTTTTTTTTTTCGTTTAGTGGATGCCTATTGACCTTTAACTGCCTTATATTCTTATATTGGATTCAACTCTTGTCATGAGTGGTTGAGGTGGTGAGGAGGATGTACGAATATGACGTTTTAATAAAGATGATGCTCGAAACAAACACTTTCCTGAGGGAAAAGGCCTCAGGAAGGGGAAAGCTTTCTGATGTTCCCTGTATGCCTGTTTGATTTTACACGTCTCTCGATGGCACGACCAGCGGTTTTCATATTCCGCAGCTCACTGGTATACCAAGGGGCTGAACGGGAGAAAGACACCAGTCTAGACTTAAGAGGAGCATGGAGCTCCAAAAGCTCCTGAAGAGATTGATTGTAATAGTCCACAGAATCATTTACTGATAGGTGATTAACAGCAGACAGAGTGAAGGTCAGAGGACGCAGCCTCAGTGGAAATGTTTTTCAGATCATGGAACTGAAAAAAAAGTTTTGCGTCCGGAACAGACAACCTTGAGGGAATGCCTAATGAGATGACACTATGGTCAGAAACACCCAGATCATAAACAGATAAGTTGCTAATAGTGTCCGTGATCACCAAGTCCAGAATGTGTCCCCTGTTGTGAGTGGGGGCATCAACATGCTGAATGAGATTAAGTGAGTCCAAAAGAAACTTAAAATCTGCCACCAAAGGAGAAAATGAGTCATCAATGTGAACATTATTATTAGCATTATGTGCATGCTCACATGGACTGAACCTGGCCGGGATTAGAACTCACAACCTTCTCAGGAACATGCAGCCCTCAGCTAACAGCCTGAGCGGCACCAGAGCCAGTACCAGACATGGTCCAGGACCAGAACCATATTTCAATATTGGGGAGCTGGTTCTAGTCCATTACCGGTCCAGAGCTGGACTGGGTCAGAGTTCTGAGACCCTCGTATTAAGAACATTGGTAACACTTTATTTGACGGGGTGTGCATAAGACTGACATGACAGTGTCATGAACATGAAGTGTCATTCGGTCAATAATGACACTTTTAATGCAAAGTTGGCATTTTTACTAAACTTTTCATTATTTTTATTATTTACTGAATGACACTTCATGTTCATGACAGTGTCGTGTCAGTCTTATGCACACCCCGTCAAAGTTTTACCAGAACATCTTCAGTCATTCAGAACCAGAACCCCCTGAGGTACAAACCTGGACCAAGAGCTTTGGTTCGGTCAGGCCTGAGACGGGCCAGACCAGAACATAAAGATGGTTACGCCCGGGTTCCTTCCAGGTTCTGCAGGGGGAACCGGCTCAGTTTGCCAGGAGGTCCAACTTCTAAGCCCACATGGTTCCCCTCTGAGCTGCAGCCCAGGCCTTTAGTAGATCCACTGCCGGTTCTGCTGGCGCAAACAGGGACCACTGGGCCCGGTTCTGGTGGTTATGGACTCCAGACCAGTGATGACCCGATGATCACCCAGTACCACCTGGAATCATGATTAACATGATGCACACTAACGCAACATGTTGTGTTTTAGTAGGACATGAAGCCAGTCCAGAACCAGTCTGGACTGGTGGTAACTGGGTGATCCAGCTCAGTAAACCAGCAGAACCTCCGCGGCGCCGCAGGAACTGGCTCACAGATAAAATATTCATCATGGCAGCTTGTCTCCCTCTCTGGCCTCATTCACAGCGCTCCAATTAATCAGCCTGAAATAGACGGACAGACCTACATCCCCCACCCCAACAGACCTACATCCCCCACAGACCAGCTAACACTCAGATGGCAGCAGGGGGCAGCAGAGAGTCGGAGCGGTTCTGGTCCTGCTTCCAGCATGAAATGAAACGTGATGCCAGATCGTCATGGAGTCACTAGTTTTCCTCTGTCATAAAAACAGTCATCATTGTGGTGTTGGTGAGTTTCTGACATATTTCTTACCAAGTTACAGTTAAACCGATGGTGCCTGATCATTTTCAATGTGTGAAACTTCAGCACCTTAACAGCTGACGATTCGGGCTCTAGTTGGCGAACATGGTGTCTCCAGGAGTCCAAATACTCTTTCAAAGATCTTCCTGTCATATCAGGTTTATTAGTCCTTGACATGTCTGACTGTGTTGCCATGGTTTCACCCGTTTTTCCTCCAGGATGGCTGGTCCTTTTTGTCTTCTCTCCAGTATTGAGAGTAAATATGCTACGTAGATGTTTACATTACCAGCTAAAAAAACAAAACAAAAAACACACAATTTAACAATATTACTAATTCTAAAGTTCTTTGACTTTCTGTCGTTAAAAGAAAGTCGACAGAAAGTCGACTTTCTTTTCTTTTTAAGAAACTTAAAATGCTTGAAGTTTCTTAAAGCATTTCAAGAAACTTTTAGCAAAACTATATTGAAAAGCTTTGCTGTTGGGACTAAATAATACAAATTTGTAAGATGAGGTGTAAATTACAACACAGATTGTGAGCCAAGTTTCTGCTGCAGCTAACCACAGCAGCTAACTTCATTAGTACTGAAGTTAGCAATTAGCTTGAGGACTTGGAAGATTTTTATCAAAATTTTGATAACCTAATTTCTTACAATTGATCACAAATTAAAACAAGAAAAGAATTGCATGCTTACTGTTCTAATGCTAATGCTTAGTTAGCCTTACTTAGAGCAACCAATGCTGCAAGTATAAGTTGCAAATACAACTAAACCAAACATTTAGTTACTTGGTTTATCTTAAAATATGATGAAGAAGTGAAAGAGATAATCAGGCAGAAGAAAGTTCATTCTTTATTTGAACATTAATGCGTTCCAACTAATTCTGGAAAAATGGCACACAGAAAAAAACGATTTTCACATAATTATTATTTGTCTCCCCTTGAAAATGCATCCAAGGTCTGGACTGTTCATCACCACAAAGCTTCAACAGTGATCAGCAAAGTTGTACAAAAACATTCAGTAGAATGTGATTGGCCGTTTGTCCAAAGTCTGTCACAGTGAAACTAGATGTCTTACCATAGTTTAGTGATTCATCCGCTCATCTGACTGGAGCGCTCTAAGGTTCAGACAGAAATTAAAGCAAGCTATCAGACTGCTGATTCCCAAATGTCTGAGACCTTGTAGAGGATCACACAAAGTGTTCTTTAAAGGAACTTTTAAAACATTTAGTCCTGATTCATGAATAACAGTTTGCTTTAGCGATCCGTAAGGATCCGGCTTTTAGGAAACCCAAGACTTTCAAGTTTGTTATTGGGATTAGTTGCAACTGATTATTGATCAGTGACATCCAGGATTACACTTTGGTATAACAAGACTTTGGGGTAAAAATCAGACATATTTGGACTAATTTTACTGATCAAATGAGAAATATTGATTGTGTTTGATGGCTGTGTACTGGCATCTCAGCTGCTATATACATGAAACTCTTCTTCTGTGGTGTAACAATATATGTGCCATGCAGCGTGAAGCCCAGGTTCAGGGTCAGCAAATAGCAATTAATGAAGAATGCGTTTTTTCTTTCTTTTTGGCCATTAAGATGCTAAAATCATTGGCAGAGAGCTTTAATTAGTGGCCTGAAGCAGCGTTATCCGACCCACAAGAACTGGAGCTTTCTGGAAACTCCAGTTTTTGTTGAGCTTACTCCCAGCAGTTCCACTTCCATACAACTAAAGGATGTTTATCCACCTCTAGAAGACTCCACCAGCTGTTGACAAGTGGATGAATTGTGAGCCACATGGCTTTCCGTACATCCCACAGGCTGCATGGTGCATCTGTAGTTTACTGACAGCTCCAAAACATCCCGTACTGTCAATTAATTGCAAACAGGCACATCTTCACAGACCAAACATCGTCATATTTCAGAGCCAGCAAGTAAAACATATAAATAAATGAAAGCAGATGATTAATTTGAACACCATGTATGGAAGCTAACGCAGCAGCGGTCACAGCACTATCTGGTTATCGCTCAATGATCGCATAGTTTTCTTGACAATGGGGGTCTTTGAATGAATTTGCAGCTAATACTTAACCTCCTTCACTGCAAAGATCTGCTCTGCAGTTAAGGTAAGGAGTGCTGTGGAAGTAAACAGGAAGGGAGGACAGATGTCTGGAACCCTGGATTTAAGGAGAACGAATGAAGCTAAAGCTGAAGGAAGAGGATGCAGTACCAGCTGAGCCACACCTTGGCTGATGGATGGAGCAGTGATTCAATGGCTAAGGTCAGGTGTTGTTTGTTAGCATAACGTTTTCTCATCATATGAGTGATCTGTCAGCACAAAACATCTGCTGAAGTCTGCAGATCGTGTTCAATAGGATGAAGGTTAGGGGTCATCAACAACTGCTTTCTTCAGTTGCTGATGACCAACATGATCATTAGCTGTGTCTGTAGCTTGCTATTTCTCTGTGTGTGAGCTAAATGAAGAAGAGAATCACTGACAGCCACTGCTGTCAGACTATTTCAGCTTCCCTTCCAACCCACACATGTGCAGCATTAGCCTTCAGTGACTCTTTAGAGCCACGCTTCTTGTTGTTGAGAGGAAACTAACCGGCAACGGACTGGACACGTGTCGGCAGAGCGACAGGCTGCAGCTAAAGCTCATTATGTGGAGAAAGTGGAACTTGCACAATCACTGCATGGCTCACTCATGACGGCTGTTAGGGAGAATGGAGTACTGGAGGAAGAATGCTGGTCAGAACTGGAGCAGCCCTTACGTCATTAAGCAGCTTTTAAACCCTCCACAGCTTGCCGGATTGTTAAGTCTCTTGACTCCTACCTGGATGAATCACTAGAGATTCTGCTAAACACAGATACCCGACTTCACTGTTCCAAATAAAACGCCATTAGTCTCTTTTTCTATTCAAGCTTTTTACATTCAATCAGAGAAAATTGAGAGTTTTATTTCCATTTGCTGTCAAAACAGGAACGACGCCAATTTCACCCTGAGCAGCAACTCACCAGGCAACACCACCAGAACCTTCATAAGTCATGTTTCTGTTTGATTTTCACTGCTGGAGGACTTCCTGATTTCTGTCCAATCAGAGCCCAGAGAGCAAAGACACGCCCACTAACAGATAAACCTGTTTGTTCATGTTTGGACCACAGATGGTTCTGATTCCGTTCTGCTGGTCCAGTTTAGCACTGCAGTGACTCCCAGTTGGACCTTCGATCAGAGGGTCTGGATGAGGCGACACATCTACCGATGATGATGGTGATGCTGGAATCTAGAAATGGTTCTCTGGTTCTGCTCAGTTCTGACCATGTTTAAGAACCGATCTTGTTTACTGCAGGCTAGGGTTAGCCTAGCGACCAGCTGCTCTGACTCATGAACTTTGAACCTCCAGCACTGCATGTGAAAGGTTCGGCTGGGTGTATGTATATATATGAGCCTCTGTGGATCAGAGAAAAGCTTGATGCATTTGGAAACCGGGTCTGGACTAATGTGACTCATGATGGAAGCAGCTGAGTTTAACTTTGTATTATTGATAAAATGCCTAACTTGCAGAAGGGTTATGTAACAAAAGCTGTGAAAACATGGAAACGGACCGGACTGAGCCACATCCAGAACCGTTTCTATCAGAATCCGGCTGCATTCTGCTAAATATGGCCGCAGATACACAGCAGAAAGCGGTTTGCTCCATGACAACATTCATTATCTGAGTCTAGAAGAAGAAACATCCTCTGCGCACATTCATTACAGCTATATATATGTATATTTATCTATATCTCAAAGATCAAAATATATTATTGAAACACTATTAAATACTGTAAAGTGGAATATGATTATAAAAGACATAGTCAACATGAGAAGCAGAGTAATGAGTATCGGTATCGCCCCGGAAGTTGTTTGGGTTTCCATTCATTCACCAGAACTGAGCCCAAACAACCTTTAAGAAAAGAAATGAAGATAAATGTTCTCACCCTGTTGTCTCAGAACCGGGCCAGAACCAAGTCCACTATCTATACATGAGAATCTGTGGGCTAGTCTAAGGAAAAGCAACAACTCTAATGCAGCTTGTACAAGGCTGGAGAAGGCAACCGTAGCAACAGCAACAAGATCAGCTGGTACTTTCTACCTGCCAGGAATCACCCTGACGAAGATGAGGATGGAGATGAAGATGATGAAGAGGAAGTGGAGAGTGGGTGTCCATCCCCTCCTCCGGTTTCTGGGAGTCGTGGCGGGCCCTTCTCCTTCCTGCTTCCGGTGCAGACGGACCTCTGGGCTGGTTTGAACTGCCAGGTCACCTTCTTGGTGGACTGTTGCTCTGAAGACGTCTCTGTCTTCACTGCTGGAGACTCGGACCGAGTTTCTGTCTCCGCTGCACCGCCGGGGAGTTTTCCGGACCTCCCGCAGCTGTGCCTGTCTGGCTCTGTGAACAGCTCTTCCAGAACCTCGGGCTCAGTCGCTTCTCCGAACATGTCCCAGTCTGACCCGACAGGAGCTCTCCGGGACCGGCCGGCGGACCTGGAGGAGCGACTGGGATCGGAGTCAGACAGGTCAGAGTCCCAGTCGCTGTCCCCAGCCACTGAGCCGCATCCCAGAACCGATACATCAACTGGACCAGAACCAGAACTCTCAGAATCCGAGTCCCTGGAAGGATTCAGAAAAAAGAATCAAAGAAACTTTTCACAGGGCTG
>NW_006800315.1:425227-485073 GCF_000485575.1 Poecilia formosa | reverse complement strand
CTTGAAAATTAGAGAAATTGTACTGGATGGATGGTTGGATGGATGGATGGATGGATGGTTGGATGGATGGATGGATGGATGGATGGATGGATGGATGGATGGATGGATGGATGGATGCCTCTCTACCTACTTGCCACCATACGGTGCAGTTCCAGCGGGGCCCAGCAGGAGGCATGCTGGAGCAGCAAGGTAGACGAAGCTGTCGGTGCAGAGGAAGTCTCCCTCCTCTGGTTTCTGTGGAGCAATGGTGGCCATCTTAGGGTCTGTGGTGGGTCCCTCAGCTTCGGTGCTTCCTGCTTGTATCTGGATGTTGTGCTCCTTTGCATCATGGGTAGAAATCTCTTTAAGTCCTGCAGCTTCACCTTTGGGCAGAGGTCTTGCAGACACGGCGAGGTAGACGAAGCTGTCTGATTGGACGAAGGGATCCACGTCCCCGCAGTCCAGGCCTGAGCTTCTCAGTGGCTTCTGGTACGGATCTAGAAGGTGTTTGATTTGTTGCTTGGAAGGAGAAAGAGGAAGGGGCGGGTCCATGCCCATCACGGTTACTTTCTTCCTGGGTGGCACTTCCTGCCTCTGGGGGGCAGTGAACGAGACCTTTATGTCAGGTTGCTCTGCTGGAGGGTCATCCTGGTCCACGCCGGCGTCTCCACACCCTGAGTCCTCTCCGCCGCCGTGTCCGTCCACATCTTCATAGGATGGTGTGTTGAGCAGCGAAGGGTAACACCACTGGAGCTCGGAGCTCTCCTCCCTTCCCCACTCCTTCAAGCCTCCATCATCCATATCTTTCTCTAGTGAAGTGTTGCTGCTGCCCAGTTCAGAGTCGCTGATTGGCTGGTCGCTGTCAGAGCCGCCATCCTCCTGGCTCTGATTGGATAAGGAGAGAAAGACGCCACTGGAGTCAGACTCCAATGTCAGGTTGGAGTCCGGAGAGCTGTCCTCCTTATTGGAGCTGGAGAGAAAACACAAAGCAGTCGATGAGTCCACTGGGCTGTCAGAACAGTACCAACCTACTTAGTGAGGCCAAGGCCATGCTTTCATCTTGATGATGTCATGCTCAGGTGGACAGATAGCTGATCAGCAGCAGCTTGTAGAGTGGCTGGGACATGTGTCTGCCTTTATCCACTGGCAGGGCGCTTATCAGGAGGCTGATTGCCACCAAGCCCATTTTTCAGGCAGTCTTTCCCCAACTACTGCAGATTCAATCACTTTTCTCTGCCTTTCCTGTGTGTCTCTCAGTCTGTCTGCTCCTGACACCTGTTCTCAGAGGCATGGTTCATTTTGTTCATATTGTTCATTTTGTTCTGGATAAAGGTTCCCAGAACAATATGAACCATGCTTCTGACTGCCCATGCAAGCAAAAGGCAGGCTGACTCATCAAAGATCTTCCTGCAGGGCTATGAAGGGATTTTTACAGACATCCCATCATTTCAAAGTAGCTTATTGTGGCATTGAAATTAACTTCAGTGTTATTTCCTCATTTTGCTAAATGAACAGAAACGCTGCAGATACAGCAAGACAGGAACTTCCAGTCAGGTGTTTAATCAGAAGAGTGAGGTCTCCCGGAACCAGAACTTTACCAAACCCAAAATTTCTGGACAAGCACCTAACAGTCTGCAGCATAACCAGGCATCATGTCCATCCAGGTCCCAGGAGCTGCCAGCCTGGTATATTGGTGGATGTTGTTTACTGTCCAATCAGGAAAACACTGAAAACCTGTTATGTCATAACTGAAGCATGTCCAATATTAGTCTGAGAAGAATACTTTTTGAAGAACAATGTTAGAACCTTTCAGCTAAATTTGTGGTGTGCCTCAAGGCTCCATGTTTAGCTTCCATATGTTTCTGAATTTAAATAGACTTACATATGGAGTGTTAACAGTTTTTCAGTGTGAGAAATCAATATTCCAAAATTCTAATTAAAAGAGGTACAAAACAATGCAAGATGAAAACATTTATGAAGAAATATATCAGACAGAGTAACTAACAAAAAATATCTTTGTTCAGGAATTACCTTGGTCCAGCAGTGGGGGTGCTGGCAGATTTAGTTGACCAGTCACTAGTTGACCTGTCGGTGTCGGTTGGTGTCATCGCATTCAGCTCCAGACTGACCTGGGATCTGCTGCTAACGCCTGAAAGTACAAGAAAGCAGGAGACACATGAGACCCAGACAGCTCAGGGTTCACCTGATGGGTTTCATTCAAACCCTGTCCAAATGACTGGACGGATGGACGGACGGACAGATGGGTGGTCACAGGTCCCCCTTCAACTGTTACCCTCCGCCTTTTCCCTGATACAGCGACCTGGTTGATGCGACTGGCCATGCGGCCACGTCGCTCACCTGGGCGGTCTGTGCTGGGACCCCCACCTGCCATTACCCCCTGTGGCTGCAGGCTCAGGCACCCATGTATCATGTTATTTGTTTGTTTGTTCTTGTGATGGGCTGTACTTAAGCAAATTTCATTGTCCTTCTGTACGATGACAGTAAAGACTGATTGATTGATTGATTGATTGATTGATTGATTGATTGATTGATTGATTGATTGATTGATTGATTGATTGATTGATTGTAGTAGGGCTAAAATGATTCCTCGAATGATTCGAGTAAATTCCTCTAGGAAAATTTACTCGAGCTTCGTTAAATTATGTTTTATTATTTAGCGCACCGTGTTCTGGCCGGAACATTATTTGCGTTGTGCAGAGCTCTGACTTAAGTGTTAGCGGCATAACGTCCAATCTTCAAGTTCGGCCCGTGGGGATTTTATTGATTAATGATAATTCCGGGTTTTCATCGTTTTCGGGAACCAATAAACATCCTTAAATAACCGGAGCGATCCGGGAGTCCGGCAGCCTTTCTGCTCCGGAGCTGCTGGTTCAGAGCTGAGGAGGATTTCTACAGGCAGAGACTGAACACGGCGGGCGGCTGATGCTGACGAACCGGAAAATGAATGTCACGTCATCCCGGTCTGAACCAACGGGAGGCGGAACATGGCTGGTAGAGGAGCTTCTGAGAGGGATGGACGGAGGAGCCGAATCCCGGAACATGAACAGAAAAGCTATAAATGTTTGGTCAAGTTGAGAGTTCATCTGTTAAACTGACTGGAAATGAACACATGAACTAAAAGCTGGATTATAGACATTTTAAAATATATATATAAGCGTATTTGTGAGCCTGCGTCTTTATTATTAAATTGATTATAATTTCAGATAAATTCTTCAGGTTAACCTAGAAAGTGAGCTGTTGTTGTTACAGGTTGATTTTCTAAACTACAGTAAAATAACTTAGGGAAGCTCAAATATGAAAAATTTGATATATACGACAGTAATACTGCTGTTACACTAGATTTACCAATATTTTATTTTATAGGTTTTTATCCGATTTGTTGATTAATTGTAAGAAAAATCAATAGATTACTCGATTACTAAAATATTTGTTTACAACAACCCTAGATTGTAGCTTGGCCTGCCAGCAAGCAACCGATCGGCAGATAGGTTCCGGTTCTGCCAGAGAACAGCAGCATAACATTGTTCTCTGCTTTACAGAATAAACTTTCAGAAACCTGAGGCTATCCGTGTAGTGATGACACATCCTACCAAACTGGGAGGAAAAACGATGTCATTGTTGCTATGGCAACGTGATGTTGATCCAAAAAGTCACCATGGTTAATTATGCATCATTCGGATTGGGGATGTAAGCATTTAGACCAAGGCACTGTATCAAAACACAATTTATTTCATTGGAGGATGAATAACTCCCAAAAGTGACAAAGAGATTGAATGTAAAAATAAAGGACAGAAACTGTTTAATATAGAAATACTGAATATTTTCTGCAAAATGGTTGCAGCATACAGTGTGACTGAATGTATCTGATCCATGTAGTTAAACAGCAATATCATAAAAGCTACAGATGTCCAGTTTAAACTGAGGCAGAAAATGCTGAATATCATCATTTTACAAATGATGTCTGTTTATTTATTTAGTCAATAGAAACATTTTTTGTAATCAAAAAAACATTAGCTCTTGTGTGATTTATTGCTATTCGACTAATCATGACTAAGAAGCAACTTTTGAATAAAATAATAAAATGATCAGATCTGTCACTTTAGACTGTTAGTTACTGAAGTGATTTGTAATTAGGTTGATATATTTTATTTAACTTGAGTGTAGGACGATTACATTAATATAACTCATCCAACACCTTTTAATTATTCAAATGTTATTATTTCTCCAGGCTCTGTGTGAGGTAGAGTACCAAATATCTTTAGTCAGGTTGATTAATCAATCCCAGATCAATTAGTATCTGCATCCATCCATCCAATCGTTGTCTACAGCCCCTTTTCAGGTTAGTGAGGTATTGGGGTGTCTATCTCCCTCAGTCCATCACAGGCCCAGAGAATATTCCTGTAATTTTAAAAAAGTTTAATTGAAACATGAGTTTGTTCTAGTTTTTCTCTGTCACCATCTGTCAAGATGGGACCGGCTATAAAGGGAGCCATTCCTTCCTACTGTTACCTCATGCTTTCTCAGGAGGAGTTGCTGAGTCAGTTGAATGTACATTGAGAACCTTTTACCACCTGCCACTAATGATCTGCTGAATGTAGTTGTTTTATAATTACAATTTCATGGATCTGTATGAGATATGAGGTTAAGGCTTCCACATACTCAGGCGTGCTTCATTCTAAGGAAGGTCTGCGCCTATTAGCGGCGGAGTCAGTGTGGACTCAAGGATGAAGTCCGCCAGACACAAGGTATTTATTTATGACCGCGGACGTGTACCCAGTGTTGGTGGGAAATGGTGTTCACATTGAACTGTTTTAGTATGCAACACTGAGATAAGTTTGAGTGTTGGACACAACTAGTCGAAGGATGCACAGCATCTGGGGCTGCGGCTCTGTCCAGTGGCTGCCCTAGTGGAGAAGAAACTTGTCTAAGTCCCCAGCTACCTCACCAAGCATCCATTTGAAATGTGGGTAATGACGGAATTTGTCAAGCAAAATCTAGGTAATCAGTATTCTTGACATCTCAACCATGTGAAGGCAACATGCGCAGAGTCTGCGCATCTGACAGAATTTGCTCGGTAAGCCCAAGAATGTGGGAGCCTTTAGACTTGCAAAGTGCATTGAGATGACAACAAACTAAAATGAAGGTGAATCTTGAGCTAAATGAAGGCTAAACAGGACGGATTATATCAAACGTAGGAAGACTGAACTCAACCATAGATATGTTACATGTGCGGTACCTGTGTGAAGGGGAGCTTTGTCTCTTTGTGGCCCGGGATGTGTTTGGTACATGTCGCCTCGTTCCCTTCCTGGTTCCATCAGCGAATGGTACACATCCCGTTGGGGCTGCGACAGATCCAGGTGTTCCAGGTCCGAGTCCAACTCCCGGGCCCTCCTTTCCAACTCCGTCAGGCTGAGCTCTGAGGCTGCTGAGGAGGGAGGATGAGAGCCCCCAAAGCCGATGGGTGGCCTGAGGAGAGGCCATCGCTGCAGGGAGCCTGAAGGGGACTCTGGATCTCCTCCTTCTTCTCCACCTGCTTCCCGTTTTTCCCAGTCATTATTCCAAAGAGTGTTGACCATGTCAAGAACCGCATCCCAACCCTCTACTCCTCCTTCCTCTCCAAGAGTTAGTACTTGTTGGCCATCCACCTCCAGTTTCTCTGTATGTAGTTTTGCTTCTACCTCCTCTTTTGGACCAACTTTAATCTTTATCCCTTGATCCTCCACTTGTTCAGGCTTTACTTCAACATCCATCTCTTTTTCCTCTTTCTTGTTTTTAGCAACATCTGTCTGGAGATTTTCTTCCACGTTTATCTTTGTCTTATGTTGTTTGGTTTCCTCCACAACTACCTTCTCATTCTTCAGGGTTTCTTCTCTCTTCTCCTCCTTTCCTTTGTTTTCCTCTTTCTCTGCCTTGTTCCTACTCTCCCCCCCTCGTTTGTCCCGACTTCTCGACCTCCTGTGTTCCTCTTGCTCTCTGCAGACTCTCCAGTGCTCCAGGTTCTGCTCCCTGAGAGATGCCCGGCCTACCAAACCGCTCCCCTGTCCAGGCTCTGGGTGAGCAGCTTCCCTCAGTGAGCATCGCCCTACAATAGGGTTCATCAGATTTGATAATGGATTCTCTGAACCATGCCGTAGGTGTGGATGCCTCTTCTCCAGGGCTGACAAGACAGAAGGGAGTGGGGGGAGGATAGGAAGATTGTGGAGCGCCCCTCCCTGGCGGACAGTCCTCTTTCGGACTATGATTCTGCGAGGCCAGGTGGACTCGATGTCCTCAGGTGGTCCAGCTGATTCAAAGTCTTCCAGCTGTTTGCTTTCTCGGGGGCTCAGTACTCCCGGACGCAGCCCAGTGGCTGTGCCTGGTCGAGACCTGGAGCAGGACTTGGATGATTTGGACTTGGATCTTGAGTTTTTCCCAGCTTGACCTGACTTGGGTTTACCAGAATCCTCAAGCTTTCGCTCTGCTTGATCTGCAGGAGCAGCTTCTGGTTTATCTGCTGCCACGGAGCTTACCTGAAGTTCACTTGTACTTTCAGCTTGATTGACAGTTTCACTCTCTTTTACTTCTCCATGACTGATCCTAGTTTCTGCTTCTGGCTCAGAAACAAGAGCAATCTCAGCATCAGCTTTAGCTTGTACACTGGAGTCAGATGTTAAATCAATATTAGACTGTGATTCAGGTTCAACCTCTGTTCCAACTTTGTTCTCTGGCTGTTGGAAGTGACCTATACCCCCAAAATCAAGCTCCGACTTGGTTTCAGGAACAGGAGCAGCTTCAACTTGAACTTTGTCTGCAGAACCAGCAATCTTCTCAGCGACACTCTTGCCTGAGTGTTCAGGTAAACGCTCTTGTCTACTTGTAGCTCCGCCAGCTTTGGTAGACGTCCCTCTATGTCCTCCCTTATTCTCTGTCCCTGACTGCACTTTTCCCTCCAAATCCCGACCTCCTGCCCGAGTTTTCACCTGAGAGCCCATCCTCTTTTCAGGTAGATTCTTCACACTGGATCTGGATCCGTCATCGTATTTGTTCCAGCTTTCGGCTCGATGGTGCTCCTGGTTTAACGCTCTCATTTCCACCTCAGACATGTTTCCCATTAAGACTTCGCTGACTAACCTGGGCCCGCAACCAGATTTACCATCCACCAACACTAAACTAACACTCCCACTGTCGCACCTAGGTGGCATCCCTCCACCAACCCCTTCTGGTCCTACCTTTGACCCGGCTCGGCTCCTGCCCACTGCTCCAGTACCCATCCTGGGAGCGCCACTAGGGGACGGGGAGGGGGAAGGCTGGGGGAGCAGCAGAGGAGTTGTGTCCAAGCCGTGTTCAGACTCTATAAACACAGAGTCTCTGTCGGAGCGTAGAGGAACTGGTCGGCCATAACCAAACGTCCCAAAAGTGGATGTCTCCCTTCTCTCCCTCTCTCGGGCTCTCTCCCTCTCCAGCCTGCCCCTCTCCCTCTCTCTCTCCCACTCGCGCTGGGCCCAACCTCGCTCCATCTCTCGTTCCCGCTCCCTCTCCCAGTCCCTGTCGCGCTCGCTGCGGCCCCATCCACCACCTCGCTCACTCAGGTCTTGCTCCAGGTCATGGGCAGACAGTTGGACCAGTGCAGTCCTGTAGGGGGACCTTCTGAGCTCCTGGGGGGGGGACAGCCTCAGGCTTTGGGTTTGGGAGTAATGCCTGGGCTGCATCACACGGGGAGGAGAACAGCGCAGGCTCTGGCTCTGACTGGGACGAGGTTTGGCTGGGGAGAAGAACACCGGAGTGTGGTATCCTGAGGAGAGAGGTGAGCCGGAGAAAGGTGAAATGAGAGGGGAGGTTAGAGAGGAGGACTGACCCGGTCCTGGGTAGTGGCCTGGATTCAGGTAGCTGCCTCCCCCACGCTCTATCAGCTCCACTGCAGGAATCTCCACACACTCCAAGGGTTGAGGAGATGACATTGCTTTCCAGGAATGCCGGCTCTCTCTGCTCTTTGTGCTGTCTCCATGGTGAGGGTGGTGGTGATGGTGGTGCTTCTTTGATGAGGAGGACACTCCTGGAGCAGAAAAGGAGGACACAGAGGGAGAGACGGATCGATTGAAATGTCCTGGAGAGTGGCATCCATCTATGTCCTCCACTCCCAGCTTGAGTGAATCGTAGATGGCTCTCTCATCCAGGCGCCGAACGAAGGAAGGGTTTGGAGTTAAGGAGCGTGGCTGTGGATCAAACATGTCTGATCTGCTGACTCTCAGGGAGCCACTGGTGGAGTAGCTGAAGCTCCCGTCTCCCCCTCCGTCCCGCCTCACCGACCCCCCGGAGTGGTGGTGATGGCTGTCGATCTGCTGATTGATGCACATGGTGTCATAAATGGATCGCTGAGGGATATAGCCGTCGCCGTAACCCCCTTCCATCCCAACGTCCCGCCCTCCCACTCCCCCATCCCCAAGTCCATGTTTCTCCAGGCAGCAGGAGCTCTTCCTGAAACACCCAGGGCGGCTGAGAGGCTTGCCCATGATTGGTGCAGGGGGTTGGTGGGAGGCACGTCTAAAGCTTGAAGAATGAATTGTGAAGTCTTTAATTAACAAAATAAGAGTAGAACTGCTTTTCAAACCACTACTAACTGTCCAGGGTGTGCAGCTTCAGTCTCCAGAAAGACCATAAAAGCAGCAATTAAAGCCCCTTTTAGAAAATCCTTCTTGTTCTCCAGGGAAGAACTAAAAAATATTCCTGTTGTTTTCATGAGAAGTCAAAAGACTCTAAGTTTGGAAACATCCTTCTGTCAAAGGCTCCAGGACATGGGGACACTACAAACACCCTGAAGTCCAAACAGAATTCCACATTGAGAAATATTCCAATCAGATTCCAAAAGGTTGAAAACAGTTTTTTATTTCCACTGGAAAGCTCGTCTTCTCTTCCACTTTACTCACATTGTGACAGAATTTGTATTTGTTCTGCTTCTTTATTGTTCCCCTATCCTGATTAGAGCCAGTTAAATGTCTTTCCAGTAAAATGTTGGTTGAGAGACAAGAAACGACAAAGGATCGGATCCAGTCAGACCTGCTCCTCTCATTCTGCTGCTGTTTGATGATTAATGTCTCCTGCATAAGGAAGAAACAAAGCAGAGAAACATTATGGATGCCCTCCTAAAAATCTGCTTTCACTCTTTTAAATAGTATTCAGAACCTGATCCTGCTTGTGGAGCAACTTCCTAACAAATAAGGAGCTTTTCTACAGCACACTGGGCCCTATTGATTACAGAATTAGACTCACTAAAGTTAATTCAGCTTAGAATGAGTAAGCCTGGTGACATCAATCCATTATTCACTCATTAAAGCTGAGAAGTGGAGCTTTAAAGCTATTTGTGCTTTAAAGCTCCAGGGTAACTTACCCTCATAGAAAGGGGTTGACCTGATGGAAATGGGTTGACCTTAGGGAAATGGGTTGACTTGATGGAAAGAGATCCCAAACTAATCAAGCCTCACTGGGGGACTTTCACATTCATCTTGACTCTGAGGGTGATAGATTAAATGTAGCCTTTAAAGCTAGCTTAGACTCGATTGGCTTCGTTTGGAGAACTAGCTTATCATCGTACATTAGACGTGCTGTCATTTGACATGAAGAAATGCAGAAGTTCCCCATAACTGTCTGACCAGTTTTAATAATCTTTCATTTCATTTTCACTGAGTATTCCAAGCCATTTTCTGATATAAACTGTCATTATATCAGATCTTTATCAGACAAAGCTTTAAAAGCCTTTTAGGAATCTCCTCCATGTTTCATTTCCTCTGAATCCCAGGGAGTAATTTAATCTTTAGTCCTTCTCTAACTGACGTTCATAGTGTTAATTCATTGAGTTAAAAAAGATAAATGTCCATAGCAGGTTGGCTCCTTGCTTTATCTCTGAACTGGGATTAAATTATCCTCCAGTAATAAAGTAAAGACCCTCTGAGTTATTTTAACCAGGACATGTCATTTTATCCCATATTTAGATTGTTCTACAAGTTCCTCCTTTAATCTCTGGGATATTGCCTAAATTCTAAACATCCTGTCCAGCAGTGAAGCTGATAATCCATGATCTAATCCATGACTCTGTTCCTTCAGGCTGAACTCTTCACTATCAGGAAGTTAAAATCCTTCATCTGATCCAAAATGCTGCAGCAGAGTTCTGATGGAAACCAGAACCAGATCAGGTTCTGCTGTTTAGATTCACAGCTCCCTGATAACCCAGATTATAATTTCACATAGAAAACCTCAATAACCAGATCCATCAGAAACCTGATCGGTCCAGAGGTTCCAACCAAAACCATTTGGTAGCAGTCTGCAGGTTTTGTATGTTCTAAGTGTTAGAAGCTGGTCTGTGTTCTGATTGGCTGGTTCCTTCCTGAGGTGTCGGCTGCCATGATGCTGCCACCACCTGATGATTCCACTGTTAATGTTTTACTTTCATGAATATCAGAAATAATCCAACATCATCTGGTTCTTCTTCTGGTTTGTCGTCTCTAACCTGCTGGTCCTGAACCCAGTTCTGGCTCTTGTTCTGGAAGTTTCTTTCTGTTAATGGAGTTTTTCCTCTCCACTGTCGCCACATGCATACTCAGCATGAGGAATTGCTATAAAGTCAACAACATAATGCCAGCGCCTCCTGCTGGTCAGGAGGAGTGGTCCTGAACTAATTGATCTTTCTGAACTGATTAACTGGAACCAATCAGAATCTCTGATGATTTTCTTTCAGACGATATTAGCTGTGAAGTGGCGCTTCTTAAATAAACTGAATTGAATGATGAACGACCATCTTCCCATTGAATCCCTTCCAAGATTTAGTTCTAAATGACTAAAGATCCATAATCCCAGCAGCTGAACAACTAAAGATCACATCTCAACATTTGTGTCTCTGGACAGCAGCGTTAAATTTAGACGTCCTGGTGATTCCTGTGGGGAACTTTGAGGAAGTTAGAGGAACACCTACAGCCGCGCTCACACACTGACAGAGCTGTGTGTGTGTGTGTGTGGGGGGTGGGGGGGGGTGAAGTTGGATTAAGCCTGATGACATAGTTTCCAATGGAAGCTGCTTGGATCCTGGAGCAGGAGCTGGAATGACGGATGATTCCCTCTGATGACATCAGAACCTCAGAGGAGGAAAGTTGGATGAAGTCGCTCAGAACCAGTCGAACCACAATTACCTTAAAATGGAAACCATTTCAAATAATTCATTTCATTGCGGATTCAGAAGAGTCCATCTGTGTCAAAGGAGCCTATTGATAGCAGAAAGCGTCTCCTGCTGCTGCCACCACCTGCCGACCCCCCCTCCCTCTGCCCCATATCGATTAAAGAGTCTGAACCTTGCCGTTGCCGTTGTTGTTGCCCTCGTCATCGTCGTCTCGGTCGCTGAAGCCGTCTGTGAATCCGGCTCTCTGCTCTCGTCTTCAGCATCTTCTGCTCCTCTGCTGCATCCTCTTCGTCTTCCTCCTCTTGCTCCTCTTCCTCCGCCGTAGCTCTGTTTTTCTGGCGTTCCTCTCCCTCCCTCTCTGCTGTGAATCATGCCTTCTGTCAGAGGAAGCTTTTTTCTTTCTCTTTTTTTGACAAGCGCTCTCTGCCAACCAACACACCGACGCAAACCCTCCTCCTCCTGCTCTCCCTTCCAGTTTTTATTTACCTCCCCTCCCTCCATCACTCCTCTCTTCCTCTCCTTCTCTCTGCCTCCTATTTGCAGCTTTAAGGGCTTTAAAGGCTTCAGAGCCACAAAATTCCCTCTTTCCATCTCCATCTGTTCTTTCTCTGTCTCCCTTCTTTACCCTTTATTCACCAACATTTCTATTTTCTGATCCAATTTACTTAAATCTATCTATCTATCTATCTATCTATCTATCTATCTATCTATCTATCTATCTATCTATCTATCTATCCTTTGCTCAGTCTCCCACACACTCTTTTCCTCTGCAGCTCTCTCCATCCTCTCGTACCTCTCGGTTTGCCCTCTCCCTCCCACTCTTCACCTCGGCGTTAATGCAACACGCATCGCTGTGGAGGCGGCAGCAGCAGAGTTACAGCAAAGAAAGAGCAACAATGGATCCTCACATGTTGAGCAGAGCTGTTTAAAAGCATCGTGATCATCAGCATCGTTTGTCCTTTCCTCCTCGCTTACCTGTGTGGTCAGTGCATTGATGGTTCACCTGCAAAGTCTCATTGGAGGAAGAACACTGCCAGCTAGCAGCTAGCAGGAGCAGCTGTGATTGGTCACAGTAACACTCTTTATCCTCCAGAAACCACAGAATGAAGAAGAGACTTCAACGAATGAACAGCAACTAAAACTCTGACAGAACCAAACCCAACCATTTAAATATCCACCACAACTTTGAAGAACTCTGATGGGACTTGGACTGTAACTGACAACATGAATGCAAAACAAAATCAATCTGAGTTCATTCAGAAACAATCAAACTCGCCGTTTCTAAAACTATTCAGACACCACAAACACAAGCTGGCAGGCTGGCTTACCAGACTGCTCCAGTACTGGACTGGTTCCAGTCTGACATAAAGAACTGGGATTTAGTTTTTCAATAGGAAACATCACATCTGTCGCTTGACAGAAGTCACATGTTGGGTTCCACAAGGCTCAGTCCTCGAACCTCTCTCTGTATGTGTGTCATAACTGGCTCAGGTTATGACAGGAAATAAGAGCAGTTACCATGACGACGCCGATGATACACAGCTCTACATTATGATGTCACCAGGTGACCTTTGACTCCGTCTGGTCACTGAACAGATGCTGAGAACAGATAAATGGGTACATGAGACAAAATTTTCTGAACAGAAACTGAAGTTATTAAAGAGATACGATCTAGAGTTATATATCTAGAGCGGGGGTGTCCAAAGTTGGTCCTTGAGGCCCGGCATCCTGCGTGTTTTAGTTCTCTCCCTGGTTTAGCTCACCTGGATCCAATGATGGCTCATTAAAGGCCTGAGAACATTGACATGCTGTGGAGATTGTTACTACCACCAGGGAGAAAACTAAAACATGCAGGATGCCAGGCCTCCAGGACCGACTTTGGGCACCCCTGATCTAGAGCAATAAATCTAGAGTTACAGATCTATGTCAACGCACATCTTCAGTTCTTCCAGGTAGAAGCGGGAGATTGGTTTAACCTCTGACTTGAACTTTCAGAGCCACAGAAAGACGGTTCTAGAGTCGGCACAAAGTCAGATCTTGGCGCAACATGGATGTACTAAACAAGAAATAGAGGTTCAAGCTAGCATGGAGCAGAGAGCGCCCCCCACTGGAGTTTTGGAGTCTGACTTTTCTCATGCTTCCAGTAAGGCACAGACCCACCAGTCTAATCTGATTCAGCTGATATGTTTCCATCTCCTTTTTAACTCTGTTTTTTTTTTTTTTTTTTGCTTGGCTTAGCCTGCCTTACCTTGAATCTTAACTGATTTACTTTTCATATCTTTGACTTTCCCTGTATTAGCCTACCTGACCATAACTCACCTCTGCTTATCTTATTTTTGTTCAATCCAGGGTGGGTTAGGGTTGGTTGCTGTTTTCCCCCTTTCTCCACCAGAGGGCGCCAAGAGGTTGATTTCTGGAGAGCATGACAGGCGGCTGCCGGTTTACCTGCACACCTGAAAGTCATCTGATCATCTGGAGGAGTGTAAGAGGAAGGAGCAGCCAACACTTCTTTGCCAGAGTGTCAGCCAGTAATGGTACTTCAGGCCTCAGAGTTTTCTCCTTGTGGTTACCTTGTTGTGAACTTCCTAGTGATTCTTTGTGTGCCTCCTCCTCAGGTGAACCCTCGTGACGTCGTGGATGTTACCCACAGATGCCTGAGTTCCATTGACGCCCTCGTTAGTGATGGGCAAATGAAGCCTCATGAAGCAATGAACCTTTCCAGCCCTTTGGTTTGCAAAACTCACTAGTGACATCTGCTGGTGAAACTGTAACAGCCTTGTCACTCAGTTGGATCATACTTCCAAAAACTACTAAATGTAGTATTGTCACTAAGTTTTCATCAAACTCATGTTTAGTAACAGGTGAATCACTGAAACCATATTTAATTGTCATATGTTTTAATTATTAAAATGATTTCTAGCCAATCTAATCCTGGTTTATGTTGAACGTCAGTGGTTGTGTTGGGTTTTCTTTTATATCATAGACAGATTTGACAATAAAGACATTTGATGTTTTAGTGTCTTGAGAGTGCAGTGCATGTTGGGACATTCGCTTTTTTTTGGATTTCTAATTGGCTCTGATCCCCCATATTTGGCTACATGTTGAATTTTAGTTCTGCAACAGGATTAAATCTGTTTCTGCTGTGCAAGACTGATATATCTTTGCTAATCAGACTACAAATAATAGTGGAACTTTGCAGAAGGTGAGAAATTGGGAGGTGGAGGGTTAATTATTATCTAAGAAGATTTTTACAGTGACCTTGCAGTATTTTATCTCAAAGTATTCCCAGATGTCAGATTTTCCTCTTGCTGGCTCCATTTAAGAAAATCAAGTTTATTTGTGTAGCACGTTTCAACAACAATGCAGTTCAAAGAGATTTACATCATAAAATCACAAAAATATAGTTATAAAAAAACAACATAACCTACAATTGATAAAACCAGTAACAAACATTACATTTTGATGAGTGCCATCATCAATACACATCAACTATGTTGGTCAATGTTCATTTTATTTGGCCACTGAAGACAAATATTCTCTTCTGATGAGAGACCAAATGGACAACTACCCATGACACAGCAAGGCTCATCGTGCTTTTATTTTGAAAACCGACACGCAAAATGAAGCAGTCACGTGACCCATGCAATGCGAGGCTTCGTTTGTTGCCAGTCACGTGGTTTTCAGTAAGACAACACAAGCCTCGAAGCCTGGATTCAGAAGGCCCATCACTAGCCCTCACCGTTTCCCAAACCTTCCAGGATCTCTCAAGTTGGCTGTTTCCGTCGCTCTTCTCATCTGGAAACTCAAGAACTTACCTGTCCGTTCTCCACCACTGTCCCTCCGTCAGCCTAGCAACAAGCCCTCCACCTTGATCTCCACCCTGGTAACCATAGTAACCTCCTCCTGGCTCAGTTCTCCACAAACCCAAGTAAGACCAGTCCTGTTTTCACATTTCTTATTCCACACATTCCTCAAACTCACCTTCACTTTTCTTCTGCTCCAGTGATCCAGAACCCTGTTGCCGCCGCTTGGACCCGCAGTTCTGATTGTTTTGTTATTCTTTTCAATAAACCCTTTAACTGATTTCTGTTCTCCGCCTGGTGTTTCTGCATGTGGGTTAGAAAGTTGGAACCCATCATGACAATTTTAGCTTGATTTATCCTACCTTACTGCCCTAGCTTCCCTGAGCTTAGCCTGTCTTATCTTATAGGGCCTTGTCTTTTGTAGTTTACCTTAAATTAATGATCGCATCCTGACTCATGTCCTACCTATGTTAGTGTTTCTCTCCTCAACTTGCCCTGACTTATCTCTGCATCTCATATCAGTGTATTTTTTTTATTTTTTGCTCACCTTAGCTTAGAGTTTGCTGCTATATTTAGTCTTTCAGTATCTTGGTGTCAGGATCTTTGGTCGTTCTGGGTTTTCTGATCTGATTTGTTCTCAGTCTTGTTTCTGTTCAGTTCAATGCCTTTCTAGTTTTATTCTTTGCGTTTAGTAGTTCATTGTTGCTGTTCGTTGCCTTACCAGTGTACTGTCCCTCACACCTGCAGCCCATTAGCCAATCATAATCAGTTTTTCCTTTTAGCTTTCCTCCTGTCTGGTTCCTTCTGTGACGCCCGTCATGATTGTCTCTGTACTAACTTCCCGTTTGTTCCTGCTTTTTGTGTTTTGCTGCTTTATTGTAAGATTTTGTTGTCATTTTTATTCTATGCCTCTGCATTTGGGTCCACCATAAGCTCAACAAAACTTGATGCTTAGCTTGTCTTATTTTAAGCTAGCCAGGTTTATTTTAGTTTTCTATCTTAGTTTTTCTAATCTGTGTTTTTTTGATTTCTGTTACCATAGAGTTGCTCTTCAAATCATAGCTTAGTATATATAGCTCCTCTGACCAAGCTATACTTTTCAAACAAGTCTATTCTGCGTTTGTGTGATTTTGTCATTGATTTTACTCACTTTTAATAAAGTGTTTTAACATTGTGCTTTGGCTGTTATCTTCTGCAATTACATGTGTAGCACTTTGAGATTTTTAACAAAAAGTGCATAGGGAATTAAATTAATTATTGTATTATTATATCCACCCTGACTTAGGTTATTTTGGTTTGCATTATCTTACCTCACCTGAACTTTCTATGTTGCATTTTTTTTTAATCAACCATAAATGTTGCTGTCTTCCTGTGTCTTGGCCTTGTTTATCTTATTTTACCCAGTCTTAACTTGGCTTACCATACCTTAGCATAGCATTTATCAGTAGTTAGCCTTTTGTTCCCCTATCCAGTCTTAACTAGTTGATTTTTGTTTTATCTTTGCTTATAATTAACATACCTAATCTTAGTGGCCCTTAGTTTAATGTAAGCAGAAAGAACAGCCCCTCTCAATCATATTTTCATTCTGTGATCGATGTTCTTTAAAGCTGAAGAGTGCTAGCAACCCTTGTGGAGGGGTTAAAGTCAACTGGCTGCCACTGACACGTGGCTCCCTCTAGTGGCGACTGGCTGCCACTGACACACGGCTGAGGTCACTCACACCTGGCTGTCATGTTTCGCTGAGCAGAACCGCTGAGAGTCCACAGGCAAAGAGACATTCACACAGGAAGCAGCTGCACAGTCCCCACACTCGGCTGCTCTATGCATTAGAGAGAGAGAGAGAGAGAGAGAGAGTGAGGGAGGGGTAATGCGGTGTGTGACCATGCAAACTCCTACAGCTGTCACTATGGCAGTGCTTCTCAGTTCCGGTCCTCAGGCCCCCTGTCCTGCATGTTTTAGGCGTTTCCCTTCTGCCACACCGGGTTTGTATCTCTGGTGATTAACAGGTTTCTGCAGCACTTGATGGTCATGCCATCATTTGAATCAGCTGTTCTGGAAAAAAGGCCCATCTAAAACATGCGGTGAGGACTGGAATTGAGAAGCACTGCACTATGGCAACATTTCTTGCTGTTTCCTACTCAGCGTGTGATGCTAGCTCTGGTTGCGTCCTGAGGCAGGGAGTCCTGCTAACAGCGTCATTTGTGCTGTTCACTGTGCTTCACTGTGAGCAGAGAAACCTCCAGTGAGAAGCGATCTTCCAGAAAGAGGAAGATGAAGCAGGAGCAGTGAGTTTCTATGAGGACGAGCGCTGGAAGAGTGTGAGGCCTGCAGAATCAAAGTTGCACATTCCTCAGTCTGGAAGGAGACATCTGGAAAACTTTAACCACAAAGAGGAGGGGGGAGAAAAGGACGAGTTTCAGTTAGAGACATTACGATTTAAAGGTACAGCAACCTAAAATTACACCAGGACTTTGGTGTGACTGAAGCTTTGGAGCAGAGAGAATGCTTAGAGAGAAAGAAGGCAGAATCGGTGGGAGGAAGTCTGACCAAAGTGTTTGGCCTCTTCCTTTCTCATGTTGAGTTCAGGAAGTAGACACAGAGTGAGGGAGGGCTGAAGCAGACTAACGTTTTCCTGCTGCCTCGCTGTTTTTCCCTTTTTCAGCCCGAGTGAGCAACAGGAGGAGAACTGGAGGCGGAGTTTCCCATGGAGCCGAGAGACACAGAACCGTCGACTCGCCGGACTCTGGAAGCTTGATGGAGGCCAGCGGAGCTCCCCAGGACGCAGGGTGAGTTCCTGAGGTGGCCGTGGAGGAGACTGAGGAGGGGGCCAGGGGGCAAGGAGCAACATGAACCAGAGGGGGGGCAGGTTCTGCTATGAACCGGGGAGGGGGTGCTACAGAGCCTGTGGCAGCAGGAACAGATGTGATGACTCAGTTCCTCCATGTGGATCAGCAGCGGGTCCAGAACATTCTACTGCCTCTTGGAACTTGAACTGCAGGATAAAATCCATCAAAACTGCTGAAACATTTTCATCAGACATTCAGAAACTTGGACGGAGACCCAGATCTGCACCAGAACTCAGTCCGGTTCAGTTTGTTCCATAATCTGATCTACAGAAAGAGAAACTCGCTAATCCACATTTATTCTGGGAATAAGTTGTTTTCATGGCTTCGTCAAAAGCCATGAAAACTTCTCAATCCTGGAGACTGAGTCTGATCACAGCGCCGGATCCGGTCTGGATCCGGTTCTGCTGCCCAGCAGATGATTAGTAGAACTGCATTCATCTGAGACGGGAACCTGTTGGTGGGTCGGGTCCGGTCTGTCAGAACCGCCTCCTGTTGGTAACTTTAAATTTTCAGATCTTCATTTCTGGATTTCCTTCATTTATGTTTTTAAAGTGAAAAATGTTTTGATAGAATAATCTGAACATCCATCAGTTACTGATGATCAGAGTTCTTGTTCCCATAATGCATCAGTCGTTGACCCGCAGTATCACTCCTCCTGGATCCAGATCATGAGCTCCAAAAGAAAAGGGCTCAGCTCTGTTAGGTCAAGGTTCATGACATGTTTCTTCTTCTTTGCAGCCACAGCGGCCCCCTCAGCCATTCATCCTCCTCTTCCTCCCTTCCACCCGCCAGGCCGGGCCGGCCCCAGCCCCCGCACCCCCTCCTAAGATCCTCCCAGCTCCCAGCGCCCTTCCTTCCTCCTCTTCCTCCTCCACTCTCTCCCATCGTCCTCTCCTCCTCTCCTCCCCCCGACCTGACCTCTGACCCTGCCCTAGCCCCTCCCCCCGGTCCGTGTCTGCTCAGCTCTTTGGACCGGCTGCTGGGGAGCGTCTCAGTGTGGCAACCCAGAGGCCTGAGTCCAGACACCGCCTCCAGATTCCTGGAGAACCAGCCAGCAGGGGTAAGACTTTAATTGTTCCCTCTCTGATGTTCCCTTTCTGTTCCCTCTAACGTTCCTCTGATGTTCTGCAGACGTTCCTGGCTCATGCTGCAGCAGATCGGGTCACCATGATCTCGGTCCGGCTGCCTGATGAAGGCGGCGCTCCGGCGGTACGCGGCGTGGCGGTCCAACAGCATCACACCTGTATGGGTCACATGATATCAGCACAGAACGAAGCCAGGTTTTCGTCATGCGGAGTGAGAACCGAGCTGATGTAACTTGTACCTGATCCTGTTCCCAGTTGTTCACCTGGAGGGATCCTCGCTGCTCTTTGACGACGTCTTCAAGATGATCTCCTTCTACTGCACCAGCAGGTAAAACACACACAACAGGGAAGCTAAGCTACGGCTTCAGCCTGTCACAATAAACAAATCAATTATTTATTGTTTTTCTCTTTTTACCAAAAACTGAATGATAAAAGTTTCTATCCTGGTGTTTTGGTCTCAACCTTTTTTGTTTACACAAACTTATTCATTTTATTTCTTGTTTCTGTTTATTTTGGATTTTTCAAATGTCTTCCAGTTCAGGCATTTAAATGTTCATTAGAATTTAAAGTTTATTGATCCTTGAGAATCTGTTCTTGCATTTTTGTCATTATTACTGTTGCATATCAAAACAACAACTATGGCAATTTATCATCCAGCAAAATTTGTTATGACAGGCCTAGCTATGCTATTCTAAGCTAAGAGAAGCTAAGCTAAGGGAAGCTGATATAAACTGCAGGTTTTTGTTAATATATTTTTATGACCTGCTTCCTAAACAAACTAGAAATGTTGGCTGATCTTGCAGATATTTCCTGTTTTACTACAATTAGTAAAACTATAATTAGTAATTGATGTGTAAAACTGTTGACCGTTTTTAAAATCAAATGACTTAAATTGACGGATGGGGATGCACCATTCTGCCAGATGATTCATCATGAGCCGTATTTTCTGCTTTATCAGCCATTTCCTCTGCTAAGCTGATTATTTTGTACTTTCTAAAGTTAAAATGTGGATCCATAATCATGTAAAGCTTTCTTTAATCCAGTTGTGATTTTTATGAACTTGATCCTCCAATCAGAGACATTCTTGCGATGCCATTGAAGTTACCTCTGTCTGTTGCCGTGGCAACCAGGGAAGAGGACCTGGAGGTCCTTTCTGCTTTGGGTGCAGGTAAAGAAACCCGTCTGCTTCACTTCATCGTCTCTGAGGCATTAAACATTTCCTGAATGCTTGTGCTGCAGATTTCTGGATGTCTGACCTGAACCAGAGGCCTCAGAACCCGGACTGGACCGTTCAGCCCAACTCCTACCTGTATGTCAACCCAGTGCCTGTGGAGGGGCCCAGTTCAGAAAGAAAATCCTCCGTCTCCAAACCACAGTCCTTCCTCAGTGAAGCAGTTACCCCCTCCCTGCAGAATGGAGAAACGTCAAAGAAATTAACTCCACAGGTCAAAGTTCCCAAACGGCCGCCCCCCCGGCCCCCCAGCCTGACTTCAGGCCTTCTCTCCTCTCCTCTCTCACCTCCAGCTACGTCTTCTGGTACTCCAGAATCTGACAGAAAAGAGGAAGGAAGAGGAGCAGTGAGTGAGAAAGAAGTGAGGAAGTCAACATCGCCTCCACCGCAGAGACCTACCACCCCCCAGCTGCCCCAGGGGACAGTACCTCCTGCCCCCCAGCTGCCCCAGGGGACAGTACCTCCTGCCCCCCAGCTGCCCCAGGGGACAGTACCTCCTGCCCCCCAGCTGCCCCAGGGGCCAGTACCTCCTGCCCCCCAGCTGCCCCAGGGGACAGTACCTCCTGCCCCTCTCCAGTGTACCTCAGGATGCCAGCTGCCAGCCAAGGAGGACAGACAAAATCTTGCAAAGAACACTGAGGGAGAAAAGAGGAAGGAGAAATGGGGAAGTAGGGCAGGTCTGCTGGGCGAGGAGGCTGAACAGGAGGAGGAGGTGGTGAAAAGGAAAGCGCAGGAGGAACAAGAGCTGAAGCTGGGGAAGGAGGACACGCTAAAGACCAACTCCACATCTTCTCTGGCAATAAAAAAGCCGTCTCGCCCGGTCCCGCCTCCAAGGACTAAGCCGTCCCTCGCCAACTCAGCTGGGGGCTCCAACCAGGCAGCTGGAGGACTAACAGATCAGAGTACAGGGATGAAAGTTCCCCCTCCCTCACCGACTCAGCGCCCAGATGTGTCCCTGTACTCGCCACAGGGGGCTGCTGGTCTGGCAGCTGACCTCGATTCCTGCTCAACCAGCAGCACAGAGGAAGAGGGAGAACTTAACCAGGAGCAGGATGCAAACCCCAGGTGGGTCTTGTGGGGGGGAGGGGGGGAGTAAGGGCCGGTTGGGTGTTTAAATCCTTTAGTGCCAGTCTCAGTCGAGTTTCCGGCCTTTCCATGTCTGCTGGCCTGTTCTGTGTGTCTCAACATGACAAATAATGAAAGTGTTGAGAAAAATCAATCTGGTCATGCATTTGATGTTTTCCTGCTTTGGGATTTGTTTACTGGAGATCTACGGTGTGAAATCCAGTGTCCATCATGACTGCGTACATGACTCTTCCAGCACATTGCCGTCATATTTTGGTAGAAATGTGTGATGAGGATAAGTTGTTCTGGGACATAGTGTATGACTTTTCATAAACCCGCTGCCTGGTGAGGAACAGCGTCAGCATAGGGGAGGGTCAGTGATGGTCGTGGAGGCAAAGTTGGGTTCTCGTTGTTTTGGTTGTGTAGCAGTGAAGTAGCTGTACCATGGCTGGCATGCAACATGATCACCATGGCTGTGATGCATCGACGTGTTCCCATGGCAACACAGAAGGCTGGGGGCCATAGGGCTTTAAAACAGGAGTGCCCAACTCGTTCACCCAGGCAGACTTGGGCAAGTGATGTCTTGCTGTGTCTTCCATCCAGGGTTCCTGCAGACAGGAGCTGCACCAAAGGAGCCGTCAGGAGAACCCCGACTATCATGTTGGACCGAGCCCGCCACCGTCTCTCTACTGTCCTTACTGGACTCATCTGCCATGATGGCCGCCTCACCAAGCGAATCATTGAGTTGGCCAGAGACCCTGTTAGCTACTTTGGTAACCTGGTGAGTATGGTGAGGGGTCTGTAACCTTCATCGGCCCATTAACCACCTGAATCTCCTTCACTTTGTGTTCAGGTCAAGGACCACAGAGCTTTCACCCTGGAGACAATGTCCAAGCATACGACGTCCACAGAGCTTCTGCAGGAGATCAGACAGATGATGACTCAGCTGAAAAGTTACCTCCTGCAGAGCACAGAGCTGCAGGCTCTGCTGGAGCCTCAGCATCAATACACGCAAGACAAGCTGGGTAACTTTGACCTCTGGCAGCTGTCAGAGCCACTGACTGCAGCCTCTGTCATTTCCTGTCGTATCATGATACTGAAATATGCTTCCTGTGACTAACCAGATCATAGGCTTCTTGTGTTCAGTTTCATTTCCATAGAAGAAGTCAGTTTGTTTTAACTCTGTTGCACTGTGGGAACTTCCAGTTAAGGGGTAGTTGCCTTTTTAATAAAACTACAATCATTGCAGTTTGTTATACGCCTCATTAAAAAGAGTGGAGAACGAGAGGCACGAGCTCTAGGCAATGTGGAAATAATTGGTGCTGTCTGCAGCAGCTAGTAGAGTGAGGTACTTTCTGTGCTGTGCAGAGAGTCTGGTGGAAGCGGCTCTGTGTAAGAGCGTCCTGAAGCCGCTGAAGGAACCGATCTACCGGAGCCTGGAGAGGCTGCACACCGAGAGCCGGAGGCAGCTGGAGCAGAACCAGGTGGGACAAAATATTCACACTCCCACTGAGCCTGCTCAAAGTATTTACACCCTCAAGTTACCTGCCCCCTAATCCTCTGTCTGTCCCTGTCCCCCTGACCCAAGGCCGTGGTCCTGGCCAGCACCACCACAGCGTTGGGGATCTGCACCTCCATCCCGGAGGCGGCAGCAATGGAGCGGATCAGCCTGAAGCTGAGCAAGCTGCACCAGGAGTATTCCCCCCAGAGGAAGATCCAGCTGCTGCTGAAGGCCTGCAGGCTCATCTACCACTCCATGTCCGTCAGCTGCCCAGGTCAGAACCTCGGGTCAGAACCGCTCAGTGTTTAGATCACCCCCAAAGCAGATTAGCAATGTTGGGTCCAAACCGGTCCCATGCAATTCTAGCTTGCCCTGGTTCAGAACCAGAACCTTGAATCAGGGAGCACCTAAACCCATTTGGACTGGACTGTCCTCTAATGTCCCATCTGTCCAGGGCGGGCCCACGGCGCCGACGACTTCCTGCCTGTGATGATGTACGTCCTGGCCCGGTCCAACATGGCCGCCCTGCAGCTGGACGTGGAATACATGATGGAGCTGATGGACCCGGCGCTCACCCAGGGCGAAGGTAGGGCAGGGGAAGTTAGTGGTCTATCTTTCCTCCTGACTTTTGCACTGCAGAACCCAGGCTGACGCTGGGCTGATCGACTTTGCATTAGCACTTCCAGCCCGGTACCGCCCGGCTCCCTGCAACCCCGAGAGCTGCGGTTCCAACCGGGCCGGTCTGGAGTTGGCTGTTGATTGGTTCATTGGCTGTGGGGGCGGGACAAAGACCAGATCTCTGGGTCAGAGGAGCGCTCGACTTTCAGTATGCTGCATCAATAAATTCTCGTCATAATCTATCTAATCTATACTGGGATTACAATCGTCTCTTCTGCCAAAGATTTTAATAGTAAATGTAAATAACATTTCTCCAATTGAACCAATCAGAAGTTTTGCCAGGCTGTGAACGATGGGATTTCCACATCTGGCGTCGCTCCAGCTGGGAAATCCCACCTGGTGTAGCGGTAGTCCAGCTCGACATTCAGATGAGATTTTTTTTTTTTTTGGTGAAATGCAGGGGTGAAAGTAGTTTTAAATTCTTGGGGGAACTATGACAAAAAGTTTCTGTGCTGATTAATTTTTTTGCGAAGTGATAAAAGCTGGTAGCTCTTTAATTGCTACAAAATAAAGCTGTATTTCCTCCTTCAGCCCTCTGGCTGCCATGTTGACACCTTGAGATGCCATGAGACCTAAATCCTGAACATCATGGCATGGAGAGCATCCCAGTTTTCCATGACAGGAGGAACCACAGAGCTCTGTGAGGTTAAAGCTCATCTGCTGAAGTTGGGATGTTTTTCCTCCAACAGGATCCAGAGGAATCACCTCAAACCAGATGTTGGACTGGATTTTATTTCACTGTCATTTGTGAATGATGACCTTGTTCAACCTTTATAGCTCCACTGTTGAAAATGAGAAGCTATCATTTTAGAGAAAGTCTCATCAACATCAATATTTCCACTAAATAAGAGGCAAAAAAATAGTTTGATAGAGGAAAAGCCTCTCAGACTCAAAGCGAGATGCCAGAGAGCAATAAAACTATTATTTTAAATTAGACAATTAATTTCACATAATTATCGCGGTAGAAGCCATTTGTTTGTTAAATACTTAATGAAACATATTTACCGTGTTTGATTTGGTTGTGAACGACTCACAGACCAAGTTTATCGTTTATTGAACGTTCAGAAACTACGGCGGCTGTGAAGGTCAAATTCAGGCGCAAGGTAAAATAACCCTCATACAGGGTGAAGCACGCCCGTTGCCATGGCAACCGCCGCGACCTGAGCAGGGACTACATTAAAAACATTCAGTCCGTTACGATATCAGGTTTGCAGGCTTGATATTTATTTTGTGATCATTAATAATCCTCTCATGAACACAGCGCTGGTTGATTAGTTCATTTTAAACTCCTGCTCTGCTCGTTATTTTAATAATGGAACCGAAACGCACAGAATTGCCCAACACCTAGTAGAAACAATGATTACTGAGATTATTATTGTTGTTGGGTCATTAATTTGAACACGTTTAGTTGATGTTTTAGTTTTGTTCTTTAATAAAGTTCTGAACGTTTTAAGCCAGTCAGAGGACGTGCTGGTCTCGGCCTCCTGGCGGCTCAAAACCTTCCGCTATCGACGTGTTGGACCTGCTATGGCAAAGCACGAACAGTTCAGAAACTATATGAAATGGGAATAAAGATATTTATTAACTGATTAAGTCGAGTTTTAGATTGTTCTTGAAAAACTAGTCAGTCACAGCTGCACAGTGAACCCGTTGATTCTCTACAGCAGACAGCCGCTCCTCTCTCAGGTACTGTGAACCCCGCTAAATCTTTTAGGGGGACGCGGTCCCCGACCGTACCCCCCTACTTTCACCCCTGATTAAATGGAAAGCTGAGGTAAATGTTTCCCTCAGCTTCCACACTCATGAGCACACACAGAAAAAACAGGACGGGAAACCCAAGAAGGAAACTGTCCTGCGGTCGCCTCGGTAACTTTAGCAACAGATCGATTTGTGACGTATCCTGCTGAATGCAAAACCACCAGACCCATGGCACCAATACGACCGGGTCGAACCGGCCCAGGCCCTGCGGTGCCAAAAGGGCTTAAATGGAGTCGCAGTTCTGAACATTGAGGCTCCGTTTGGAAAGTTGGTCAAAAATTAATAATTTAAAATTTGTTTTATTGGCAGAAAATGGTGGTTAATTTTCATCATGTTATTCATCTTTTATAATTGTCCCAGTTTATAACTAAATATTTAAATATAAAGCTCAGAGCTAAATGTTTAGTTTTAAATATTTAAATATTTATTTGCCAAAAACAAGACATGGACTGCCAAAATAAAAGCTGGGTTTTCTGAAATGCTTTATAAACTCCAGCTTTTGAATCACTTAATCAGTTGGTGGTGACCTTTGACCCTGAATTTGACCATAAGCTGGTGGTGAGGCGTCTCCAGGTCCAGATCTTCCCAACTGAACTCTGTGGTTTGGTCGAGGACTTGGTCCTCAGTGACATCACTTCCTGTCCATGTGTCTGAGGTTCCTACTACCTGACCACCACCTACGGCGCGCTGGAGCACATCAAGACGTTTGATCAGCAGAGGTCAGCGACGCGGCAGCTGAGCAGAGAGGTCCAGGACTCCATCCACCGCTGGGAGAGGCGACGGACCCTCAACCAGGAGCCGGGCGGCCACGACTCTGTTCGGGTACAAAGGGGACAAGGTGACCCAGGGGATGCAGAGGGTCCAGGTGAGCTGCCTGACGTTGAAATGCTGTGGTTGTTCCTCTGCAGGACTTCCTGACTGTGTTTTGTCCTGAGATCGGTGTCAACCCGAAAACTCTGGGCGTCCTCCCCACGACAAGCATCCAGGAGCTGACCGAGCAGTGCGCCGCACGCTTCGAGCAAGGTACCGGTCTGCTTCTACCTCCCACATGTGACATCACTTCCTGTTCCCCATCAGGATCGAAAACACAGCTGTGATGTGGAAAAACTTCTTGACTAGTGGAAACCTTATCAAATCAAATGGACCATCAGAGTCTGGAGGTTCTGGAGGTTCTGACCTGTCCTCTCTGTCTCCCAGCCGGCTTCACGCTGAGCGTCTTTGTGGATGGAGTCCTGCAGCCTGTTGCTCCTACAGACCGGGCCCTGAATGTCAAGAACCGCTGCCAGCCCGGAGCCTACTGCTTCCTCTACCACCCCCCCGACCAACCCAGCACCCTCCAGGTCCGGCCCGACCGACCCAATCCCCCCCAGGTCCGGACCTGTCCTTCTGCCCCGCCTCCTCCTCCGCCTGGTGAGGACCTCCAAATCATCAGTCCTGGGAAACTGGAGGAGGAGGAAGCCCTGATTGACCTTTAACCCTTGAAGCATCTGAGGCAGAGTGTTGCCATGGTAACTGCATGACAGAGCAGGAATGTATTTTGACCTTAGAACTGAAGCTGAGGAGAACCTGGAGAACCGAATCTGGACCAAATGGGTCAGAACACGCAGAAGGACTGGTCCAGATCCTGGTTCTGGTTCTGAGGACTTGGATCGGTCATTCTTTCTATAATAAAAACCAATAACCTCCCAGAATGGCTTACTGATGATGATCATCATCATCCTGTTCACACAATAAATATTAATAGGAATAATCATTTAAAAGTGATTATTACTCAAAATAAATTTAGTTTGGAGAAATAAAATTTAAAGTTAAATTCATTAAGTGCTAAAATAGTGACAATAACTTCAATAATAAATTTCAAATGCATTTTATTTCATTCATTAATGGCCGATTAAAAATGTGATTCATTAACCTGCTAACTGCTGGTTTCGTTGGATAAAAAACTAAACTAGCTGATTAGCTCTTTATCCAAGTTTCTAGTTTTACTAATGATTGTCATGAACATTTCATTTAATAGTTAAACCTACTGAAGTCCAACATTTTGTCCCATAGAATTCAGATTCTCAACATTTCTAGTGCTGCCAAAACCACAGAATTCATTTATCAATAATTGAATGAATTATTGGTTAATCTATTAATTGCATGAGCCAAACAACAATTTGAATTCTGATTCCCCACATGATGATGAAGCTTCAGGCCTGAAGCTGATCTGTGTGTGAGTTGGTCAGGGATCAACATTCAGGTGGGCCGTTTCGCCCTGGGTTTCGCCTGCCAGGTTTTGGGTTCTCAGGCGTGGAAGCTCACTCCGTCAGAGACCCGCCGATCCACGCGGCCACCATCTGAGCCACTTCCTGCCCCGCATCCAGGACAAAGGCGTGCCGAATGCCTCGCTCACACAGCCGGATGTCTCCGTGCGGGAAGTCCCTCCTCATGTCCTGGAAGTAGCTGACCGGACACCAGTGGTCCGTGGCTCCATAATAGAAAATGAGCTGCAACAGAAACAGGCAGAACTTTGAGGTTCTGATAGAAGTGGTGAGGCGGTTCTGACCTAGACAGATGGGTTCTTACCCTGTCCAGGTTCTTCTGGATGGTAGCGTTATCTCTTTCCTGAACCATCCTCATTTCCTGGCCGCCCAGGTACATGGAGTTCACTGCAACCAGAACCAGAACCATGAAGGCGAGAACCGTACAGCAGAGGGAGAACGTTCATCATGTTGGAGTTTCAGAGCATCAAACCTTCAGCAAAATCACTGGATCTCACCGTACTTCAGTCTCTGGAGGAAATATTGGAGCTTAGCTCAGTAATTCCTGAGCAGAGGCGGTCCTAGCCTGTTTGGTGCCCTGGGCGACCCGCCTTCCCGGCGCCCCTTTCCTCCTAACGAGGAGTTTGTGTTGTGGGTGTTTGTGGTGTGAAGGTCATCTGTCATCCAGTTTGTCCTTTTTTTACAAAATCTTATTATATAAAAACATTTCCCTGAGCTCTAATAACTGAAACATGAGGGCTTTAAAATGTGCAGACATTCCAATGTCTTCAAATAAATGTATTTATAATATCCGAATCTTTAGTATCTTGTACAACTTTGTCTCCAATAGAGCTTCAGCATCAAACATTGAGTACATAAGAAATGAGGCCACTGTGTTAATTGCATACGGTACTCAATATCAACAATTTACTAAACTATAATGTTTAAGGACTTCAATCTTCATTTTACTCTCACTCTGGGCATCAGCATAATTTGCAAACTTTAACTTAAGTAATTAACCTTAAACATGTGAACATGCTTTGAAAAATACTTCTTAGCAATTGTTTTTTTTAGTTATCACACTGAATGAACCACATAGCTTCTCAAACCTTTGCTATGTGGAACAGATTAACATGGCGGCCTGCCTTCAAGACAATACACAGGGCAAAGCTGTCCCACCTCTACCGGCTGCCCCTCACACAAAATGCTGCCCTGGGTGGTTGCCCACATAGACATGAATACGTAGACCCCTCATAAAGCGGGTCGCCCGTTGCTGCGATACGTCACAGCGTCCGCCATATTGAATGTGGAATATGTCCCAGTAAGCTAATACAGGTAAATGGACCGAACTTCACAAAGTGCCGTTCTACAAAGTATCTTAAATTAATTCCTGTCATTGACACATTTTGTCACACACACATATTGGTGTGTGTGAGATTTGGCAATCACAGAAATTACTAAAGAGAGAGTTTCTAACTTTTGATGTGATTATTTAATTGTTTTGGGGCATTTCTGAATAAAGAGCACAATGTTTTATTTGATAGAAATTAAAGAATATATTTACATAATTCCATAATTTAATGTACATTTAATGTTTCAAGATATGAAGCAAAATTTTTTCCTTTTCTTTTTTGACAATTTATTGTAAAGACAATAAACTTTAATAAATCGGTCATTGTAAAACATTAGCGACAATTTTCTTTTTTCTGGAAAAAACATTACAGTATGATACGTAAACTCTGCTATAGGCAGCAAAGACAAAGAGTGAAAATAATTCTAACAGAGTAAATTATTTTTATTTCATTACATGAGCTGTCTTAATACATTTATACTTCATATTGAGATATTTTTCCTAAAAATACCATGCTATGGCATGCCCCAATAAAGAGACATTCTATTGGGTGTAGAACAATAGGTGCCTGCCATGCAATGCATAAGGAGAGCAGTGACTGACCTGCTTCGCAGGTCAGTCACTGCTCTCCTTATGCATTGCTATGGGCAGGCCCCAATTATCCAAAAGTGTAAAAGCCATTTCCAGCATGTTTTGCTCTGACTCGTAGCATCTTTATAGCTAAATACCGACATGGTGAAGCTGAGCTGGAAACAGACTGAAGAACAGCAGCTCCAGCTCTGATCCTGACTGATCTTTCCTCACTAAATCCTCTGGTTTCTAATGAACTTCTCCTCTAACAGCGGTTTCTCATCAGCTCTCTCATTAGAAAACAGTGTGAAAACATTAGCTGCTAAGCTAACAATCAGCGGTTATTTCGGGCCAATTTAGCTACACAGGAAATATTTCTCGGTTGTTTAGAAGCGAATTTCTGGCTGCAAAGTAATTCTGATCTTTCATCCTTACCTGTGAAAGGTGATGCCAGTGAATCCAGTTTGTTTCGTAAAACGGTTGAAACACACAGAACAGGACTTAAGGAGCTCCGATCCTCTGCTGCCACATGCAAGATGGCGGCGACGTAACGCAGGACTCAGCGCTCAGTGAGGGTCTAGTATTCATGTCATATCAGAAACAGTCACTGTTCCTGCGTATCGATAAAACAACTGGAACGTTTCTGACGGCAAATAACTTTGTGACAAAATCTGCCGCTGCATTTTTAAAATAATCAGGAAAAGCTTCTTCATTTGCTGACAGCTTAGTTTTAAGTTGGTTTTCTTTTAATTCAAGTCTTTTGAAATATTAAAAACTAGACATTTGCTGAAATTTTGTGTTTTTGCAGTAAAAATATTATGGTAAAAGCCAGACCACTAGATTTAGGAGGTTGCGTGATACAGAGAAAGATGCTGACCGCTCGCAGAGACCCGGTAGAACCCACCTGCACAGTCTCCAGAGAACATGTCCAGCACCGGCCGCAGCACGCATGGGTCCAGCGCCGGCACGCCGCGCAGCAGCAGACGGACCAGCAGGGCGGCGACGCGCTGCGGCAGCAGCGACAGCAGGAAGAGCGGCAGGTAGGCCAGGTAGCGCAGCTGGCACAGCACCGGGGTCATGACCTTTCCCTGCGGGCTCTGGGCCATCCGCTCAATGGTGGGGAACAGCAGCACGGCCTTCAGGACCTGCAGGAGGACGAGACGGGTCAGCGCGACCCGGACCTGACCCAGTTCTGGTTCCGGTTCTGGTTCCGGACCTCCAGCTCGGGGCTCCTCCTCATCATCTCCAGGATCATGTAGCAGCCAATGGAGTGGCCCACCAGAACCAACCGGGTTCCTCTGGGGACCCGGTCCTGGATGAAAGCCAGCTTGTGTCGGATCTGTCCGTCCAGACCGAACACGTCCTGTCGCGCCGCCGCCGCACCATCTGGACCCCAAGCAGACATAACCATCAGAACCGGGTCCGACCCACTTCTGCTGCTAGAACCAGGCCGGACCAACAAGGTTTTGAGGCCAGAACTGGACCTACCTTCTACGAGGTCCATGGAGTCCGGAGGAGCGCAGTGGCCGGCGTGGCTCACCGCCCAGACGGGCCTTCCCAGCAGGCCGTGCAGCGTCCGCATGAAGCTCTCATAGAAGCCCACGACCCCGGGGTTTCCTGTGGGGACAGGAAGTACTGGATCAGCTGATCTGGACCCCCAGCAGAAAGTTCTGACCCACCTGGGATGAGGAGCAGCAGCACTTTTTCTCCTGACAGCTGAAAAGAACCGACTTTCAGAACCTCGGTGGCTGCTCCGCTGCAGAAGAAAAACTCTGACTGGGTCTCCATCCTGGGCCTGCCGGAACCAGAACCTCCCGTTAGTCCGGTGTTCTGATCGGTCGGAACTCTTAAAGGTTTCGCTTTCAAACTGACGTTGTCGTCTTTGGACCGGATTCTCTGCAGAACCTGATCATGGTATTGATTCATTTATTGAATCCAGACAGGTTCTGGACGGGTTTGGACTCCCGGGTTCACCAGGAGACTTTGGACCAGAGAGAAATGATGGAGTTAAAGGTTCGCGTTATTCCAGCAGATTACTGAATGAACCTTTGATCTGATGTTATCAGCTTTTATTCGTCTGTGAATTCTGGATTGATTCTTGTACAAGAACCGGATCTCTTCCTGGAACAGTATGTTCTCCTTGGCCGTCAGTTACGGTTCTGATTCTGGTTCTGATTTTGCTACAGAACAATATTCCCTAAATAAATAATACAGAAGAAAGAAACTAAAGTAGCGAAACTGTCCCTGAACGCATCACCATGTCTAACAGCACCAACCCAAAAGTTCTCCCGGTTCTGGAGGAAACCTGGCGTTTGGACCGGTCCAGGAGTCTGCTCAGGCAATCTTGTAGAGCTTACCTGGTAAATACGGTCAAACGAGCTGGTCATCGATCATGATCGATCAGAGCTCTTCTTCCGGTCTGGTCATGCAGCTGCTCTCTGATTGGCTAGCTAAGTTGTTGAGTTGCTGCGTTTGAGGCGCAGCAGAGACTCGGAATTTCTGCCGTCAGAACCAAAAGTGCCGAAGTCAGAAGATTCTGGATTTAATCAATTGATGTTAGACTATTCTAACACAAACCTACGTAGCTCCGCCCAGCAGCAGCAGGTCTCCTTCACAGGTGGAAACCCAGCGCGAGCGTCGTAGCGCTCATGTTGCGTTTATAGGCGGCTCGGAAAAACAGGTTACAACATGTTAACAACGGATTAAACAGTTTTAACTGCTGATAAAAGTGACAGAGGACACAGATATGGGAAGTGTGGAAGAATCTACTGTATCAAATTGACAGGAATAACAGAGAGTTGGCCATTCTAAGGTAAAAACCCAGCGCATACAGTGTTCATGTTTTGTTTTGTTTTTTTCATCCAGACGTCTTCCCGCGCCCCCCCTGCAATGACACGGCGCCCCCCCTAGGGGGCGCGCCCCACAGTTTGGGGACCTCTGGACTAGCAGAAAATCCAGCTCATGGTCACGTGTTTCCCACAAAGCTGACGTTTCCATGGAGCACTGAGAGGTGCGCAAAGGTTTCTGAAAGAAGAACTGGATATCAGATGCGCCCCCTACTGGTAAAGAGCTAAAAAAATATATATATATATAAAAAAAAAAAATCTTAGGATGCCGGTGTAACACCGGTTTGGTTCTGGTTCGGTTCTCCATATTGTGTTCCGAAACTTGACCTATCATTTTATTTTTCTCCACAAACCCAAACAGTTTTGGAGAGAAATAACAGTTGGAGCTTTACTGAATGACGACGCACCGTCTACGTCATCAGCATGGTTGTGTACTTGCGCCTGTTCTCTATCTGTTAGCCAAACGATAGCATACATGCAGCGGAGTTCAGTTCAGCACAAGTTATGACGAAAATAAGTCATTAAATTGTCTATAATATCACATAATATGATAACTAGATAGATATAGATGCGTTGTCGTGGTTTCAAAGTGTATTTAAAGCTGGTCTGGCTGCAGCTGCAGTCAATAAACAACACACCGTGTAAAACTCATTAACCTACTTAACGGCTAAGTCAGGATGTCACACAGCTGTTAATAACATGTATGATGATCTACGTCATGATTCTATGTTGATGATTAAATAAAATCATATGGTAATAACTGCTTATACATGTCTGAGCTAAGCGATGACTATCTGACAGAACACCCTCCCCAATCCAACACACGATAAATAATATCTGGAATGTTTTTGAAGCTGTTTCAGTTTATTTTATTTAATTGAAAACTTTAACCAGAACTGAGGTGAAGCATTTCCCACGCAACACCCTCCACCCAGCAGGGGGCGCTATAAGTAGACTTGTCTTTATCTGACAGTGAAGTGTGGGATTGGAAAAATTTTTAAAACTTGTGGAAAAATGTTGAGCTGTGAATACTTGCGTAAGGAACTACTCATTGTTCATTAAAGGTCCATTAAATCTACCAAAAAAGACCCTAAAATGCATAAATTACAAAACTGAAACAGACTCGTACAGAAAATCATCTTGAAGATTACTGGACTGTACAGTTTTAGAAACATGAGACAAAACTGGAACACATGTTCTCATCATTCTATTTATTTATTCTGCCAAAGATAAAAACATGGATAATGTACCAACACAATCCAACAGGGACCTGGAGGAACCTGGATGTGAGGGATAGGGTTAGATGATGATTGGTTGGGCATTCAGGGTCTGAGCAGAGTTGGCCATTCACTGAAGGACTTCCAGAGGAAAGGGAGAGGAACTTCTACATCCAGCTTCTCCTTCCCCACTCGGATGTGCGGCGCAGCACTCTGAGACACCGTCTTCATCACGTTCAGACTTTCGCTAACTGTCTGAGAGAGATTAGACTGTAATGTGCTGATGAAACCCTTGGTGGCGCTGTTCACTCTCTCCATGCTGAAGGCGCTGTAAGCCTCATGGACCTTCAGTTGGACAAGGTCTTTGTATGCAGAGACAAATGTCTGTGCTTGGTCTGTGTGCTGTCTAGAGAAGGTTCCGATCTTCCTGTGAACTAATTGGACCAGTGGGGAAAGCTTCAGGTTCTGATCTTCTACGTAAACACGGAGATGCTCTGCTTTCTCAGCCAGGAGCTGCAACACATCTTTAAGGGTCCTCTGAAGAAACTCCATGACATGATGGAGCACAGCTACTACGTCTCTCTTCACAGTCTCCATGATCTTGTTTCCATCAAGAACAACATCAGTCCCGGGAATGGTGAATGCCGCCCACCTGATCTGCTCAGAAATCCCCTTCATGACGCTGGAAAACATCTCCATCATGGACATCTTCTCCCCTGATCCAGGAACAGAGAAGGTTTTATTGTTGAGGAAGTCTCTGACCGGACATAGCAGAACGTCTGTACTGTCCCAGGTGTGCTTGAGGCCACCTCTGACCTCATCCATTAGGATGTCTGTAAGGTTCACCATATCGGTGAACCTTAGGATGTCAGAAGCTTTCATATAGGTGTCCTTTCCTCGATTAGCAGTGGTTTGGACCGAGTCCTGCATCGTGCTGACAAAATCCTGAAACTCCCGGTGAATCTTCTCTATTAGATTGAGCACAGCGTTTCTCAGCTTCACAGAACCTCGGTTCAGGTCGAAGCCAAAGTGTGAGGTGTGGTACTTGTTGAGGAACTTGATCAGAGCATTGGTCATTAGAGGGATCCGGTCCTTGAAACCCATGATCAGATCGTTGACAGAGTCCCAACTCCATGATGTCTGCAGGACCAGCTTGTCCGAGTTCCTCAGCGATGCTTTGGCAGTGAAAATGTTGGTGTCCTGCCCAGGAGTGGACTGAAGAGGAGAGGAGAAACAACCTCAGCAACGTCAAAGTGTGGTTAGAAGGGATGTGTGAGCATCAGAGAGGCTTACTAGATATCTGCTAAACACTTTTCCTTGCAGCTGTGACGAAGACCTTCGCTGAAGGTGAATACCCAGGAACCCGGCAGATGGAGACCACATGGATGCTGTGATGCTGTCCTTATGGGAGGCACAACGGACACTTGCGTCTGTGAACACCCGGCTGGTGATGTCGACATCTAGGGTATGACGAGGCTCCCTGTGAAACAACCACAGTTAGAGCGGGTCCAGCAGGGAGAAGAACCGCTGCTCAGGTGAGACATCTGTAATTATAGACTGTTGACCTGAGGTTCCCTGCAAATGTCAGGAACCAGAGAACCATCAATGAGATCACAGCCACAGAGCTACCCCATGTTGACTGGACCTCATTAAATGATGCTCACCAATAGCAGTGCTTTAATTAGTCACATGACCTCCACGAAGTAATATAACTGTTTCATTATTTCCTGCTCTTTTTTTTTTATCTGTGAGCAATACATTCTCAGCAACATGTGAGTAAAGCTAAGGTTTGATAATTTATTAATGAAACAGTGGAAACATGTTAAAATGCAGCTCTTGCCATGAGTGGAGTTTCCCAGAGGGGATTAGAAATCAGATTGAACATGTTTTTGCTGCAGGTAGGCAGAACATTACAGTCTTGATGTGCAAAGTTCTTCCTTAAAAGGTCAGAACCAGGCAGGATTTATTGTGTGAGTGGAGTAAAATGTGTAGTATGAAACAGAGTCAGGATTGTAACGTTTAATTCCTTGTCTAAACTGAACGGTATGGCACAGATCAGTGCGGTTTGGTAAGGGGGAATGCAGTTCAAGTACAGGTTGATGCGACTTGGTAAGGGATCAGTAGCTCCACCCCAAATAGACTGTAACATTGTCCTATGGACCTACAACGGAAGGTGGCCCAGGAATGGTGTGATATGAGTCTTTTGCAAAAGTCGCCTTTACAATGGAAACAGACAAAATAGCATTCTGAACTACACAGTGGAAATAAGGCTTAATCCAGTGTTTCTCAACCTTTTTGGGCCAGCGCCCCCCTAGCCCTTATCCAGGTCCCTCACCGCCCCCCACCAAAGAATTTGTAGGCTACTTTGCACTGACTATTATTTTATCATTAATATTACTATCACTATTGTAGATGTTTTGATTTGTATGCTTGTTTCTGTATTTATCATCAAAAATAATTTCCCAGAGAACAAAAAAGCCATGGGAATAGAAATTATTTTTACAGGCGTCTATGAAAAATGCAATGAACATTCAAGTTAAAATCTGTAGGCCTAACAGCAGCCAGAGTGGAAAAAATATTCTTATTTTGTGCCATTTTCTAGTTGTTAAATATTCCAGAAAATGATCAGATAAAAGATGAACAACATGCCAGTTTAAACTTTGATCTATTTGCAAACCGACTGAGCTCTGGAGCATTAAAACATGGATAGAACTGTAACTACATTAATCACAGCTCTTCTTCTATTCAGTGTTTCTGTCGGTTTCTGGTGATGCAGCTCTGTGCTGCCTTCAGGAGAATGGGACATCAGAGCATCATCCATAAAATTTCACCCACATGGCATTTATTGTGCAAACCAGAGCTTTCAGTGGAAAAACAAAAGTTCCAGGTCCTTTTATTGTCATACAAGTATGAGACAGAAACATCCCGACCAGCATGCCTAGGTGGGCCCCATATTGGGTGGGCCCACATGGGTTTGCCCATTTAGGGCCCATGTAGGGCCCACGTAGGCTGTGGTGCTATATGGGCAAACCCATGTGGGGCCACTGTGGAACCCGTGGACAAATGGATATGGGACCCATATGTCAGCCCTCCTTTCCCCCACATGGGGCCCACCTAGGCATGCTGGCAGGGTAGCAGGAGCGGAGCTGCGCCAGAAGCTACAAACACTGAATAGAAGGAGAAGAAGAGCTGCCATGTATACAGTTGCAGCCAAGCATGATTTAATGTTACACAATACAGTTTTACCAAGTTGCTCAAAGTCTAAACTGGTATTGTTGTCCATTTAAAGTGTAAAGTTTACCTTCGACCAAACACCCCCCAAAGGAATCCCAGCGCCCCCCTTTTGTAAAAATTTCCGCCAGCGCCCCCTGCCGTCCTCTGAACGCCCCCTGGGGGGTGGTAGCGCCCACATTGAGAACCGCTAGACTAGATGAAGGACATTCGTCGTAATGAGGATAGTTTGGATTATTCTCCCCAAAGAGATACAGAATATGTTGGGTAATAATGATTACTGTTGGGAGATATTATCCCAATTCATTCCTCTACAGCTAACAGCAGAGCAGGGAGTCTTGACGTCAAACACCAACCTGAGTGGACGGTCCAACACATACTGCCAGTTCATGTTTCCATCCTTGTGGGTCAACCTGCCGTTCCCATTTAGCTGAAGCATCTCATCGTCATATCTAACAACTGCAGAGGCTGGAAAAACAACCAGAGATAAGAACATGAGAGAAGATATTTCAGGGACCATGGAGGAATCATGTCTGTCCTACCAGTGAGTTCATACTCCATGAAGACCAAGGTGGACGTGCAGCTGGAGCTGACAGAACTTTCGAGGACAGGGTCCTTGTTGCTCACAGAGACAGTAGTTGATACTTTGTAGATAGGAGAGGAAATATTTAAAGTGGCACTTAGGGTACCAAAGGATGGGATGAAGATGCTAGAAGGAAGATGTAGAACAACTTCTGGGATTTCCACTCTTTGTTCTGGGATGACCATCGTAGGCATTTTGAAGTTTGAGATGTGACTCGTAATATTGTGCAGACTGATGGTGAGATCTCCAATGGTGATGGATTTGGGTAAGGTGAAAGAAGACACTCTGATGTCAAACTGTGGAATCTTGAAGGACAGGAAGGACATCTTGTCCCGGAGATACTCAGTGTTAATGTCATAACTGGGCACTGATATGACAGGCAGGCCGGGGAGCTTGATGTTGAAAGCTTTGGTGGTGATCAGTTTAGGGATGTTCAGGTTCTTTGGATCCACTGTGAAGGACTCTATGTCCAAGCTGGTAAGCGGGACATGAAAGGCAGGGACGAGGACTGCAGGAGGAAGTTGGACCTGATCTGGGACCACCACATCTTCTAATCTCATATCGATATTCCTGATGGAGTGAGGGATTTCTTTCAGCCAGGAAGGCAGAGTGATGCTAAATGCTGGAAGATGGAACATGATACTGTCTTCCAGAAGATGAGCTGGTATTTGGTAGTCATAGCCATCCGTGTTTTTTGTGTAGACAACAGCAGAAGAGAAGTTCAAAAACTGAACATCATCAATGTTTGACACTTCATCAAATCCGAGCACGTCCCACAACGTCCTCTGATAAACAGGAAGTCTGATGGACATCAGGAAGGCCAGGTTCCCCCCGACCGACCCAGAAAAAGTCATGCCTGCTTCAGATCCTTCGTTGAAGATATTCCACTCAGAACCATGAATGACTGATCCCAGATGTTCCTCCAGACTCCAGGAGAATGATTGCTTCTCAGAACTGATAACGATGTTTATCTCCTGACTGAGACCGGCGTCGGCCAAACTGCTCAATTGATCCGCTTCACACTTCACTTTAGTCTTGAAAGTTTTTAAAGGAACTAAATCCAGCTCCGCCCCAACAACATATGTTCCACTCATGGATAAATGTCTAATCTGAACATTGTTGTTGCTTTTACACTGAACTGTTGTGAAAACCTGGCGTAAGGAAACAACAGAGGCGACTGTGTTCTCCAAATCAACCAAGAATAGGTTGCGGCTTAGGCTTCGTTTCCTCTTCTCCTGCTGGTTCATCTTTAAGCTCAGGGAAGTCTGGCTGGTGGTACGCAGACCATTAACACTGATGTGGAAGGTTTTCCTATTTTCCAGATTGCCTGCAATATCAAACATGTTCACTGTCATTATGTCTGACTTTCCTTGAGCAGAAGATTCCAGTAACACATGAGAGGACAGTGCTTCGAGGTTCCAGGTCATGTCAACACTTCCTTTGCCTACAGATGCAATCTGGGGAACATTAAACATGTAGCTCAGCTTTTTCTTGGACACAAGACTCAGCTTGGTTCTAGTGTTCCCACTGAGATCCTGACTCATTTCCATTTGGAAGAAGGGAAGTTGAATCTTTACAGAGCTGGCTGCAGAAGTTTCCATGCTCCTCTTGGTGAGGCTAACAGAACATTCATGGTTGGCCTTAATGTTGCTGTGCTCTAAGGTGACAGTGGAAGCCAGTTTTAATCCCCTCGTCCTTGTCAAACTGGTGGTCCCATCCAGTTTTCCATTCAGAACATCAAACACAGACACAGACAATGCACCGAAGCGAGCGATGATGTCCGATTCGTTGTAAAGGCCTGCGTTAGCATTCAAGGTGATAACAGTGGATTTAAAGGAGAAGTCGTAGGTTATGTTGCCCATTGCTGGGATCACCACGATGTCCTGTACAGCAGGCAGGGTGAAACTGGGCAGCCTGATTTCACCCAAAGTTTCTGGAACGTGGATGATAGGAGGCCTGAAAGATGGGAGCACAAAGGTGTAGGACGGTACAGAGAATCCCAGAGCAGGGACTCTGAAGCTCGCTGTGCTGACCTCCTTTGGAACAAAGTAACTGAATGCTGGCATCTCTGCTCTGAAAGCAGAGACCTGAATGTCCAGAAAGGGAATTTTGTATCCAGGGACCCTGAAGATCTTTGGTGGAAGACTGGATGTGTTGATTTTGTGTTTGATGTACTGTGCTCTTGCTTCATGGTATGAATCTTTCAGAAGTGTGACCACTTTGTCTCTGCAAGCTTCAAATTGACCCTGGATGATTTCAAAGTTGTCGTTGATTGCACTGTAGATTGGTTCAAGGTGCAACTCAAAGCAGTGTGAGTCTGGGTTCTTGTGGTACTGGAACTTCAGGTCCATGTCAAATAACTGTTGAGGGTTAATAAGCCAGGATTTCAAGCCACCATCTTCCCATAGAGAAAAGTCTCTAAGCCCAGGGGTCTGGATTTGGAAATAAGATAAAGTCATTTCTGGGATAGAGAGAGGAATGGTCAGAAACTCCAAATTAGCCTCTCCCTCTGCTCTGGACTGGAGGTAGATGTTCTTCTCATCGTTTTCTGCTGTAAGGTTGTGGCTGTATTTGTACTGATTGAATCTCACTAAAGCAAACCAACATGTGCTCTGCCTCTCCGAGTTTATCACGAGACCATAATCATTCTCAAGGTCCACCTTACCGGTGAGTTTTAGGGGGAGCAAAACTTTGGAGTTCACCTTGTTCTTAACATCAACAATAATCTCAAATGGCTGGGCTCTGAATTCCCAGGAGTTGGACATGGTTCCTGCCAGACCTCCAGTGAGTTCAGCCTCATGGGAGACTATCAGTGCAGCATTCAGGTCTGCAACGTCAGCCTCTCCTTTTAAAAACAGAATGCTGGTTTTCGCAAATGGGGTTTTGGACTCACATTGAGCTTTTACAGCAATATGGCTTAAGAGGGCCGATTCAACAGTCAGTGTGTGCTTTGACTTCAAAGCCTGGTAGTCTATGTCTCCTACACATGTAAGCTTTGCAGTGTTAAAGTCAACTTTCAGTTCTACATTAGTTCTGTGGGTACCTTCATCAAAGAAGTCTTGAATGGACCACTTCCCAGTACCGCTAGTTTCACCAGTCACAGTAACCCCAAAGGGGTCCATTTTTGCTGTCATACTTTGCTTCAGTGATGCTTGACTGGAAGCTTCTAGTGTTGGGATGTCCAGTTTGTGATTATAAGATGTTTCTATTACTGCAGATACTCCACTCTCCAGTGACAGAACTACACTACCAACCAGGTCAGCTGTGTAAAACTGAGTGGTGACTATGGTGGTAGACTTGGCAAAACTCTCTTCAGGAGAACCAAGAAGTGCCAGAGATCCTTCATGGTCAACTGAGAAGGCAACGTGTGTAGCCTTCAAGGTCTGTGTGAATTGGAGGCTCTCCATTCTTGGAGCCTCCAGCTGAGTTTCGGCTTCAAAGATGTGCTCCAAGACTTTGACTGGTGATTTAGCATGAGAAGTAAATATGGCTGTAAACTTTGGGTTTGACAAATCTGTAGTAGAATTCTCAATTTTGAATTTGTTAATAAGAACATACTTTGGAAAAGAAAGACTAAATTCTCCATGGAGTTTTCCAAACACTAGGAAGCAAATGTCAGTGGGAATCTCTGGAAATGTCACATCAGGATTTGTAAGCATTTCCATCCCAGAGTCCTGCAGATTTAGTTTGGGAATGCTAATAGCTGGAAATTTTATTTCAGTAAGAACGATGTCTGGGAAGGTGATGTCTGGCAGCTGAGACAAGTAAAGAACTTTTAAGTTGCCAAAGATGTCTTCCAGGTCAGGCATTTGAATCTGAAACCCTCGGATGTCATCAATGATTGCCACTATCTTGGTCTTGATCTTATTCAAGTCTATGATGAAAGCAGGGATGGTACACGAACTGAGGATGGTGAATTCAGGTACAGATATTTGGGCTGGAATGGTGATTCCCTGCAGTTTATTGAGGTTGATGGTGAATCCTGGTATTTCCAGGTCTGTAAAAGGGACGGTAAAAGTGGAGACTTCAATGTCAGCTCTTTTGATTTGATCCAGAACTCCTTCCATCGCCTGCTTCATCTGGTCAACAACCTTATCACTAGCCATTGTCTTCATCCACTCCATGAGTCCATCAAAGTGGGCAGAAAAGAAGGTAACTATGTTTCTGTAAGAGTCATTTGCTCTCTGGAGGTAGACCTGAATTTCATCTCTAATGTCCATGTCTAGAATCCGTTGCCTCATGTCCTCCAGAATGTCCTGAACTTTCAGTTTGACATCATTGTAAAACGCAGTGTCAATCACATCCTTCACCTTCTTCAAGGCATCGGCCACTTTGGTGTTTTTCAGTTCATCCAGATAGGTATAGATAGAATTTTGAATTTCTCTGAAAAACTGCCTAACAGCCTCAATCTTCTTCACAATCTCATACTTGTTGATTTCATTGTTCAGGTAATCCGTCAGTTCAACAATCTTAATATTTGACTCATCAACAAATGAGCTGTAGTCAAAATCCTTCATTGATTCAACTATTGAGGAAATGCATTCATTAAAGTCATCAATGCTGTTTTTAAAGTCAATTTCTCTCATCTTGTCTATCACACTGTTTAGACAGTCCATCATTTTATTGTAAATAATTTCAAGTTTGATGGATTTAAGAGCTGTAACGATTGACTGCACGGTTTCTTCAATCTTCCATTCTCTGATAAGAACCACTGCTTGATCCATTAGGTCCTTGAAAATATTATCAATTTCATATTTTAAAAGAATATCTTTGCAGTAGGAGTACACTGTATTTAGCTTGTTGGGGATTTCATATTCATCGATCCAGTTGATGATTACCTCATTCATCGATTCCATCACTCTTGCTATCTCTAACACTGGGATTTGATAGGAAAGCTGCTGCACATACGAATCCCAGTCAAATGACAACAAGAAGTTCTTCACAACTTCCACAAACTGGGAAAGGTTGAAATCCTCCAGGTTATTTTTCAGCTCAGACAGTTTTTCCCTGAGTGTCTCCAGGATGTCGTATTTTATATCAAGATCATGCAGAAATGCTGCACTGCTTTCCCTGAGCTTCTGTAAGTCCATTTGTCTGATGACATCCTCCATGAAATCAAGTGTTCTCACAAGCCACGGCTTAATTTGGTATTTTGCATCAAAGGCATGAAGCTGATCTCCAATATATGAAAATACGGTCGTTATTTTATCGGTCAGATGCCCAGCATTGATGTAGTCCTCAGATGAAGAGATGAAGTCATGTACCTTTGTAACTAGGTCTACAATATTTTTTTCTAAGATCTGTCTCATATTGGTCACACCAAGCTCCAAGTCATCCATTGTTACAGTGAACTCATTGATCAAGTAATCAAGTCTTTCTTTTATTTTACCAACTTTGTTCTCCAAGTCAAGATTTCTCATGAATCTCTTCACTCGCATTGGCAGCTGATCTAAGTTGGCTCTGAAGTCAGTGATGATCTGATTGATGTTTGCATTTTCCATTAACTGTCGGAGGGATTCTAAAGCTCGGATGAACGTAATCTTAAAGTGCTCAGGAAAGTTCTCAATGAACGGGATCTCAATGATATGACAGTCACTGTTTTTGTCGTACTTTAGGAAGCCAGCCATAGTGAACGTTTGTGGTTCTGGTTTAGACCCCTCATATCTGCTGAGAAGGTCTGTTAGGGCCACTCCTGATAACTCAAGTCCAACCTTCTCAGGATTATTGTAAGCATTGATGCTCTGCTCATAGGCATGGTTGTTCACTTTGGAGTTCACTTTCCAGTCCAAAGATTGGTCTTTTGGAGTTAAGAGACCTTCAAACTTGTTGCTGAAGCTAGTTAAAGACTCTCTAGCAGGAAGTCTGTGAGTGGTCGATACCCGGCAGTCATGTGACCATCCAAGAGCTAGTGGGGTGGTTTTAACCAACAACGTGCTGAAAAGCTGTCCGCTGTGCTTCCCATGGAGATTTAGTTCTCCAGCACTGTCCATAGATGAATCAACAGCCAGACTAAAAGGCAATGCCTGAATGTGAAGGTATCCACTGAAACGTAAAGGTTCAGAACTTAACTTCGCCTCACACTTTGAGTTGGAGGAAAGTCCAGCAAATTCAAGTTCACAGCTATGATTTAAATGTGCATCCATTATGTTTCCAGATGTACTGTACTTCATTGAACCTGACCAATCTTTGTAGGCGAGTTCATAGGTATGTTTGATATTTTCTTCTTCTCTGAAAGCTCCAGTCAGTGTTCCCCTGAGATCTGCCTTAAGGGGCTCAAGCTTCATGTGGTCTTCCTTGTCCAAATTGAGGTCATAAAATCTGAGTTTGTTGTTGATGTCAACTCCCAGAATGAATGGTTTCGCATCAACCTTGAAGTTTTGCCTGTAGTAAAGATCTTCACAGATGAAGTTCTCCATCTTGGACCGGAGGGATAAAGTCCAGAGAGTGAGGGTCAATTTATGGCTGTTTTCTGTCAACATCTGCCTCAGGGTTCCCTTCATGTTACCAGAGAAAGTCAGGGCCCTTCTGTTCAGCACAACATTTATGCTGTTTGCTGTGGCTGCATCGTAAGCATGACCCTTAAGGTCACCATACAAAGAAGCCTCTGAAGGAGTGATTTTACCTCCAAATCCAAGTTCTCCTCTGCCTTCCTCAGCCATCACTTTGGTAGATGAGGAATAGGATGCTCCATTGACATCAATTGCACCATCAAAGATGTTCTCCACTGTGACAGGGCTGCACTGAATGTTGTTGATTCCACTGAAGCTTAGACCATCTCTTCCAGCTCTTACAGATGCTTTATGCAAAGCCCGACCCACTTCAAAGGTGAGGGAGCCTTCAGAGTTAACCTCGAGCCCGTTTGAACCCAGGGACCCAGTTATGAGTGAGTATACCCGACTGTTGTCATCGTCTGCCTGAGACTCAATTCTGATGATTAGCATCCGGCTTGATACACCAAGCTCAACAATGTTATTTAGGGATTTCCCCAATGCCAACCCAACAGCACTGCACTTCAGGGACAGTTGTGCATCTTTGTACTTGAGCTCTGCGAAATGCTTGAAGACATCTCTCTGGGTACTGGTTTTAGATACAACATTCAACTCAGAGTTTGCATAAAGTCCTCGGATCACATTTTGAAACTGGATGAAGGGGGAGTCAAAGCGTAAGATGGACTCTCCTCTTCCTTCTTGAGCCAGAGGACGCAGATTGTAGCTGTGGCTATAAGAGGTGTTGGTGTGAAAAGAAGCTATTTTGAGTAGTCCAGTAAGATCACCATCTCCTGAAACTTCATCCGAATTCAGAGTAGAAGTGGACTGAGCAGAGTAGTGGAGAGAGGTTTGAAGGCCCAACGGACTGAAGGCCTCTAACTTGTAATTGGCTTGAGCGTTCAGTTTCTCCGTCACTCTTAAGGTTTCAGTAATGCTGAAGCTGCTGTCAATGAAGATGTGGCTGAAAGAACAGTTGAGAAGATACTTGAGATTGTCTTCAGCTCTTCCTGATACCATCCCGACCCCTAGAAGCAGGCAGAGAGAAAATATACAGAAACCTGGTATTTAGTATCCTCAGGAAAACACCTCAACAACACAATACACCGTTTTAAAAAGAGAGCTTACCTTCAAGCTCATATGAAAGTAAGTGTATTGGGGACTGAGCCATGGCCTTGTACAGTGCTATGTAGCTAGGAATATCTACAGTGCTGTTGCCTCCAGAGATCGACCCTTCCCAGCTGTACAAGTTGCTGTGGATCTTGGTCGATGCTTCAACCAGTCCAAGAAGAGGAATGGAGAGATCCAAAGAGGTTGGTACTCTGAATGATGGGAGTACAAACTTTTTAGCTGGGATATATAACCCAATCTGTGGTAACTCTATGACTGGAAAGGACAAAGTCTTTGGAAGATTCAGCTCCTCGGATGTTTTGCCTCCAAGTGGAAGAGGGAGACTGATGATTGCCTTTTCTTTGTTGAACTGGTATCGAAACAAACTGTCCCTGTTAAAATCAAATCAGGCACAAATTATGAGATGGAATGAAAGTATTATTGATATTTAAGACACTTCAGATTTCTGTTTGAAACACTTACAACTGCAGAAACAGTTTCTCAGGCAGGGGCGGCAACATGAGGTCTGAGATGCTCCTCTTACTCCGAAGATTTGCAAGAGAAGGGAACTGAGTCATCAGTTTGTCCAGCCAGTTGTTGCCTGCCTTCAGAGACAAATGAATGATAATTTGTCAAAGAAAGAGGTCAACTCTATAATTTTATTGAGGTTTTCCTGTGTAAAGAGAGGAGGATGGAGTTTGTCTAAACATTCAGAAAGTGAGTATGATATGCTTTATTCTTATTTCTTTTACCACCGTAGGCTGTAGTGTAGATGTTTGGAGTAGTCCAAACTGGATTTCTTGTTTTAATAACTACAGTATTCACTCTCAATCATTAGTAGGTTAACTGGTAAACACTGCTGCATAAATTATGTAGCCCTCTCTCACGCTCCCCCATCTCTCTGCGGCATCTCATAAACATCCTGCTGCAGTACAACGGTGAACATATGAAAATATATCATAATGAAATGTCCATAAGGTCTTAGCTGTGGATACTACGCCGTTAGGGTCCGTGCTGTCACTCAGGTCCATTTAGAGCACTTGGAAACCCGATAACCTTATGCTGAACAGACTTGTAATACCAAACCTTGTTTTTGTTCACTTTGAATTGCCTTGTTGCTGAAAATATGCTACATAAATAAAATTACCTTACCTTCACTATAGTATTGGTGACTTGTATAATTGTAACATTATAGAGGTGGATTAAACCAGTAAACCCCACTGAAGGACCAGATACCAAATACACGGCCGCCACACTTGAGAGTTTTCTGGACTAAAAACAACAAAATATTTGCTGACATGAATAAACATTTGAACCTCGATCCCTTTGGTGACTATGTGACGCAGCTTCATGTCAGTCTTTGCCACTTTCTGCTCCAACATATCATCGATGAGCTTCTGGAGCTGCATGTGACGATCTTCTGCATGTGGAATCATCTTTTTTATCTCTGCAGTCAGGTCTGTTTTCAGTTCCAGCTGGACTTTATCTTCATCTGAGGAAGGAAAATCCAAACAATACTCCACTATGCAGATAATATAAGGTTTTAAAACCAGAATAATTCAGACACCAGTGAAAAATACCATATTTTAGAGAAGCTTTCTGTTGGAATGAAGCTGCAGAGAGGTGAAGGACTGATTCCAAGTCCATCAGCACATTTTCCTCATTTTTCAGGGTTGCAGTGATGGATGCATCTGTTTCCAGAGACGGGATGTCCATCTGGAGCTGCATCATGACCTCCTTCATCATTTCATGTCTGCATTTAAGATAAGAGCATGGACGCTTGCAGCAGAGCACCATGAACCGCTGAGCATTGGTTTCCTGCAGAGTTTTCAGGGACTGACCTGGCACGTCCTGCTAGAGAGAACAGTGTGACGTTCCTGTTGGTCACGTCAATGCTGAAGTGTCTCGTTTTCCGCCCGTCTCCATCCATCCGGGTTACAGCCAGGCTGACAGTCGCCTCCACGTCACAGGCAGGAATGAGCAGCTCAGCGGAAAAGGTGTTTTCATTCTGGTTGTAATTGACAGATGCAGTAGCCTCCGTTGGTTCTTCACCTAAATGCATAAAAACTTTAACTCAGCTCTTGGGTTTCATCAGAACTATAGAAACAAGCAGTTTCAAAATAAAATGTATTGACTCCGAGACGTCTGTCAGAAAACTGCTCAGAGGTTTCTACTAGCTTTTAGGCCACAGCTTCACTACTATGGATATTTATAAATCCCGAGTCCACGTGGTTTGTAGTCTCTGACTCCAGTTAAATGTGACAGGAGATTCGATGTTAATATTCAGAAATGACCTCAGCGCAGCCTGAAGGAGGAGTTCCTCCCACTCATTTAAAGAAAAACTGCTGTAATACCTGTGGAGCACCAGCAGGTGGTGATCATGATGACAATAGAGGTTGCACCAATTAGTCGATTCTTTTCTCTGCAATGACTTTTTTCTGGGCCAGTCGACTAGTCGCAATCACATGACAAAACAGATTTTTCCAAGGAAATGAAAGGTGGACTAGGTGAGTTCGTCAGAAAGCTGAAATTGTATAAAAATATAAATAAAATGCGCATCGGGCGGAGGAGGAGCAGCAGGAGGAGCAGCAGGAGGAGCAGCAGGAGGAGCAGCAGGAGGAGCAGCAGGAGGCTTCGTTGAATTCAACTGTAACCAAACGGGATCCGTTCATAAGTTTGGTTTGTGATGTTCCAAAAGCACCGTTGTGGTCAGTGTGATAATTTGACTCCTATATGAGTAGCTGTCCAGAGGTCATCAGTATGAGTCAGTGTTTGGAAAAAAAAAAGTCAGATCCGATTTTGTGCAACGAACTTTTCTCCACTGCTCACGAAGAATGATCTGTTTATTGCTCTTTTAATTCTGCATAATAGACTCAGTAAAAGCGGGAGAAGGGGAGGGGGGCAATATTTGCAGTGAAAATAGCTGATAAAGCCTCCAAGTAGTTGTGAAGGGTTTTGCGCTTACGTCACTATGACGTCACCGCGACTAGTCGACATCGACTCGACTATTATCATGATGTAGTCGACCTTAAAAAATATGTAGTTGTTCAAAAACCGTAGATGACAATAACCCAGTGACTCCCAAACCCCCTTTGCAGCGTTTCCCATCCCTGGTCCTCCACACACTGCCCTTCATGTTTCAGGTGTTTCTTTGTTTCAGCCAGGTGATTTCAGTTGACAGGCGTTTGTTGAACTGCAATCAGCCGAATCAGACAAATTACAATCACCTTATAAATTACAGCAGGGAAACATCTAGAACATGCAGAGCAGACCAGGGATAGGAAACACTGCCCTAAGGGACCACAGAGTTCAGACAGACATCCTCATACTTATTATTATTGCAACTGGGATTAATGGGTAGTCTTCAAACTGGACTGTTTTGCATTTGCAGCAACACCCCATTAACTCCATCAGAACCCAGAGGACGGCTCGCATTGCAGCCGTCAGTCCTGGAAGTTTCAGATTCTGGATCCAAGATGTAATGAGCCCATCTGAACGGTTACATCAGTGGGTGGACCGGTACCTTCTGCCCTCAGGGTGAGCTTTAGGGATTGCACTTTGTGTCGGCCCTTTCTGCCCTCCCTCAGGGTCTCGTCGCTGATGGAGGCCGTGTATTCGGAAACCTTCCTTGTGGGCTGGAGCTCAACTGCAAACCTTCAACGAGTGACAACAGTTTGACTTTCTTAGTTTATCTGTGTAAAATTTAATAGAAGGTAAAATTAAATAAATGTGTGTTTCTTGAAGCCATTGTGTCTGGAGCAGAGGTTCATCTTACGTAGCATCTCCAGTCAGAGGGAAGGAAGGTGCCTCTTCCACAGAGGAAGCGTTGGTGTAGCTGACCACTGTGCAGAGGTTGAGTCCTTTAAGCAGAGGCTGGCAGTCAGTGAGGTCGACCCGGTCCTCCACCAGAGATGGCACCGGCTTAGTTTGTCCGGATGAGATGGATAGCAGCTTGTTGCTTCATCCAGACACCAAGAGAAGAGAGAATGAACACCAGAACACCAACCAGAGGAAGAACTTCAGTTGCTTCATCAGAGCTGCTGCTGACCTGACGCTGAGCAGTGGACGGTTGGACTTTGGAGCTGGGATGGACAGTTCAACCTGGTTCTTCTTCACAGTCACTTTGGCCTGAAATGAGCTCTCATGGTAGAGGTTAGTCAGCATCTCAGTTCCTGCTTCCACGTAGTCTGGAAGGTGAACACCCATATGGGTGATAAACTCCAGACCTCCTGAAGGCATGAAGGACATGCCAGTCTGCAGAAAGGAAGAAAGAAGCATGTGAAGCATGTAGAAGCAGGAAATCCTGATGATGAAGAAAACAGGCTCTACCACTGTGGAGGGGGTCAGGCCTCCTCTGGCGCCGGCGGCAAACACTCCAGACAAGGAGAACTTGAGAGGAAAACCAGAGGCAGTGGGGAGAGAGAAGGAAGTCTCCATGAAGACGTAGTGGAGAAACATCTCGTTTTCGGTGCTGGAGGTCAGCTTGGAGAAGGCCTGATGGTGACGCAACACAAGGTAGATGAAAGGCAGAGAAATGTTCTAGTTTCGTTCTGGTCTCTGAAAGGGGGTACATACTTTCAAAAGTTCTGTAAATCATGCGACTATGACAACATTCAGAAATGTAGCCTGACTATTTTCATCCTGGACTGATAAATTAAGACAGTCCCTAAAACAGAAGTGCATCATCCCAATAAATACTGAAGTATTTCTACAACTTTCTGGATAAAATCTGGCCCGGAGGAGGGAAGTGTAAGGTCAGCCAGGTGAGTCTTAAAATCTTATGAAAATTAAATATTTATCTTCAAAAACACACTGTTCTACCTGAAAGGTAACTTCTAAATCAGGCCCCATCAACCAAACCAGCTGCTTCGTATCCAAACCATGACAAATTAACATGATGGAATAAAAGATCAAAGCATGAAACATTGCATAGTTAATCACAGCAGAAGTTATTGGTGGAGGTCAAGAACACATTGAAGGCAGCTCCGCCTTTCAACCACTAGAGAAGAAAGGCGGCATTTCAGCCATAAGTTTTCCCACCTAGTGTGGAACCGCAACTTTTCCTTTCTGTCATTACTCGGCTTTAACAAGACGTCTCTACCTGCAGATGATCTGTGTGAGAATAGTCGGGTTTGTTGAGACAATCTGTTGACTGGGTCATTTTGGTAGAGTCAGGGAAGCCAGTCTGACCTGTGCAGGTAGTTCTCTGATGAAGACATGGTAGTACATGAACAGAGTCTTGAACATTTTTCTCATTTCACTCATCTTCATATAGCCGATTTCATCGCCCAGCAGCCGGAGGAAGGCAGTGGCTTCAGGAGCTGCAGAGACCTGAAAGTCATGAAGGAGCTGCTGGAAGCGGTCTTTGATTGCCTTCAGATGAACTTCGGGAACCTGAGGAGACATCAGCAGCATTGACTTCATTGAAACCCTCATACAGAAGCCTTAATGAGGCGATGATCCCAACAGTTGCTGCCACCTGTCTCCTCTTTCTGCCTGGACCAGGGGCAATCCTGTCCAAAACTCCTCGGAGCATCGGAGCTCTGTCCCCTACAAACTTCATCAGCCTGGAGAAAGACTCGAGTAGGAAACCCTTCTCCCCAAAAAGAGCCTCGACTGTCGGCTCAAATCCTGCTCCTTCAAGCCCAACCTGGAAGGACACTTCCTGGTGAACAATCTTTCTCTTTCTGGGGTTTTTTTATCATGAAGAACTGATCTGCTGTCACCAACCTCAAACATATCAAAGCTGCGATCGTAGGCCTTCAGAGACGCCTCCAGCTTTATTTCCTTGGGCAGCGTGTTACTGCTGTCGAAGATGACGTTGCTCTGGACCGAGCCCAGCGGGGAGCTGAGCATGTAGTTCTTGGACAAACCATTAAACATGGTGTTGGTGGATGACGGTTTGTCCTGCAGAGCTGCCCCAATAAGCTCTCTGAGTCTGGACACAGAGACATCACGTTTAGAAACCATCTCACCGCCTGGACGATCAGTTCCTCCCAGTGAAATGGGCACATTACAATTTATTTAGCATTAAAAAAAAACAAAACAAAACAAAAAAAACAACGAACTGGACTCAAAGGATTGGAAGAAGCACCAGAACTGATTGTTGTCCTCAATGATTAGATTAAATTATAATCAGCCTGGAGCTTGTTTACTGCCAAGTCTGAACGGGTTCTAAAAGACTCGGAGGTCCCACCAACATCCTGGGTTCAACAGCAGAACAACCGGACCTGCAGAGGATCAATCAACCGGGTTAAATGAAAACAATTAAAATATTCATTTAGTGAAGATTGGAGGAACATCTTAGCGGAGAGCAAGGCTGTTCTGGTTAAATTTAAGGTCCAGTATTTTGAAGGGTCTTGGAGGGAAGGGTTAGAATAGGTCAAAAGTCATATCTCAGGTGTTCTGTGCTCTACTCCAGACAGTCTAGCTTTAGCATTTATTGATGATTTCCTCCTACCAAAACCAGAAGATCCTCAGAAAGGATCCTGATAAATATGAATCTGGCCATGTTTGGAGATGTAATCTGATTACTCACTCAGGTTTCTTATCACCAGAGTTCTGGATGTTTTTTAGGTGAGAGAGCACAAAGCTCTTTAGCTGCCCATCCTTCTCGACCAGCAGGCCACTGCAGATCTCCCTGATGAGGCCGGAGTCTGGGTCCTTCATCAGCACCAGGTACGCTGCCAGGCGTCTGTCAGCAGGACTCTGGGGGTCCTGGTACGTCTCCAGCAGGGAGCGCCGAATCTGTGCCAGACCAAATATTCAGAGCTCTTGTAACAACAGCAACATTTTCTGCTAAAAAGCCAAATAACCCAGATCATGTTTGATGCATGAGGAGTTCCACCTCAGCAGTAATGTCCATCAGCCTGAAGGCCTGGATAGCTGCCTTCTGATTGGATAAGGGAACATCTGGTTTCCTCATGCATCGCAGAATCGAGAAGATGAGTGATGGGCTGGCGTCCTGCATGGCCCGACCCATAACACCAACAACCTGCAGGAGAGGAAGAATCACACTCCACCAGCTGGTGTGGCTCTACGTCCGATGCTTGTGGAGCTTCGCTCACCCTGAGGACCAGGAAGGCCTCCTCTGTGGGATCTGGAGCGGGGTCCCGGTCAGGGTCCCGTATTTCCTCTGAGCAGTCGTTTAGGATCGTCTCCATGAACTTTGACACCTCAGTGATCTCTGGAGTAACCTCTCCCTGATAGAAACTGTAAGCAAACATTTATAACCTTCAAATCTCCAGCTGCAACACACAACTGTGTTACAGCTGGAGATGTTAGCATTAGCATCAAACCTGTTGCTTTCATAGAATTTTGATAAAAATGTTCTCTAAAGTTATTAGACTCAGACTGACAACGTATGACCGTTAGGGTGAATGTTAACATGAACATAAACATTAGCATGTGTGTTAGCATTAAATTTTGCATGATGAGACAGACCCAAACAGTCAAAAACGAGCAGGCAGCAAATGAACCTGGAGCTAAGCTAGTGACTGGTAGCAACTGACCTGACAATGTGACTGTAGCCGAGAGCTGAAGCCGACACAGGACAAAACCCGTCCCTTAAAATACGGAACCGTCCCGTATTTGGCTGCTAAATGTAGCGAAATGGTCCCCGAGTACTTTATATCAGTGGTCCTCAACCCCCGGTCCACGGACCGGTACTGGTCCGTGGACCAATTGGTACTGGGCCGCGCAAAAAAAAAATCCGTTTTATGTGTTATTTGAGTCTGGAGGATCTTTTATTTTTGAAAATCCTTTAACCGGATTCTCTCGGTTACTTGCGCACCAACACTGAGCCCACAAGCAGCAAAAAGAGTAAGAAACGGATCAGGTGTCTTTGGAAAGTTTCTTTGCAAAGGGGAAAAGGCCCAGAGAAGAGACAGGAGGATGGATTTATCCCGGACCGGTAGGTGAGTCAAACATTACAAGCCGCTCTGTGTAACATGCGGCGACCAGCTGCTAATGAGGCAATGAAGCTTCAAACTGCTTCACCACGTAGAGACCAAGCAGGCTGAGGATATAAGCAACACTTCGGGTCTCATTGTCTCCATCACTCCCAGATGGGACCGTCTGGTTGCAGAGAAACAAGCTCAGGGCTCCGTTAGTCTTTATCGTGAGTTAAAATGTTCACGAAAGTAAAATGTTCGTCTTTGTGGCGCATCTGTATCTTATTTTGAAGGAATATGTAAAGGTTACCATAGCGACCAGAGACAGAGCGTTTGGGCAGCGGTCGAGAGGAGATGAGTAGAGCTGTGAGTCTTAAGTCTGGTTTAGACGGCAAGATTTAAGGATTGTCGGCCGATTCTCCAAACCTCTGTGACCACAAAGCTGATAAAAGAACAACAGGTTCGATCGGTTCGTGTTCAGCCTCAAGGCAGGAGCAACACGAACCGATTCCAGAGGATAATCCAGTAAAACTCCCAACATAGCGGGAATTTAGAATGACCAAACACGATGACGATGTAGAAACAATAGTGACAGTTTGTGGAGACATTTTAAGAGATAAAAGAAACAAAAAGAAAAGGCGGTGGATAAAAGACGACGGGAGCAGCCGCTCTATCTGCTGCACTATGATTTGGAGGCGACTGTGTTTTTTCATAGTTAACATTTTTAACTAAATAAACATATATAATAATGACCTTTACATATAATAATAAACATTTCCACATAATCATCTCTGATATCCACCGGACTCTCAGTTGCGCGACATGTCAGCTGTTTGGGATTCCCCTCTCTTCTGACGTCACCGCGCTTTCTGATTGGCTACCTGTCACATTCAACAGGTTGTATTCTCGTTCCCAGTCAGGGTAAACCACACAGGCTGCGATAAAAGGGCCCAGACAACCAAATTGGGTATATTCAGGATTTAGCGGGAACATCAACATGCAGAAGCCTGATCTGATGGTTCACCCCCAAGCCCCCCTCCGCTCCGCCCGGGCGCAGCAAAATTTTAAAGTCTTGACCAGTCCGGGATAATAAAACGTTGAGGACCACTGCTTTATAAGGTAGGCTGCCTCAGTCATTGTTTCACTCACGGTGTTGGTGTTGCGATATTGTACCCAACTGCTTTCTGGGTAACACCGACAAGTTGGCTTTAAATATATAGGGACTGGTCCCTTGGTAACCCTTGTCGAAGCACCGCGCCCCGCTCATGAGACTAGGATGACGCGCATTAGTGGGCGTCCCTTATTTTGATTTCTGAAAGGTGGCAACCCTAGCAACACGACATACGACTTACGGCAGGGTAGACAAGGATCCGACAAGAGACAGAGACAACAGGTGGCATTAAAGACACAGGGGGTGATCACGGAACAAGAGACACCTCGGAACAATCAAGACAGGACGGCACAGAGACTCACAGAAAGAAACAGAACCAAAACTAAGCAGAGAACTCAAATCATTACACATGAACATTGAAAATTAACATTAGCATGAACCTTTTTGAATTAAAGGTTGATGCTACCAGGACAACTTTAGTGGTTTAAGTTGTCCTGGTATCTTGAGTCCCAGCCTGAGACAACCTTTAAATCATCATCCATCCATCATCCATCTTTGGCCCCTCTCTATTTTAGTTTCTATTATTCTATAACTCCATCAGTTTTACTTAGTTAAGTTTAGTTTATTTAAAGATTGTTTGTCTCACCATGATAAGTCTTAACAACAGGCATTGCTCTGTCCAAGATGTTCCACAGGTAAGACACTGACTGCTCACACAAACACATTAGCGAAGACCTTGCTGTCCCTGTAAGACATTTGGACCCCCTGTTGCTGAAGCCCTGACTCACTTTCTTACTGTGTTTGCCAGAGCGAACATGATGGCCTTGCTCTGTTTGTACTGAGCCATGCTGAGCATGTCTCTCACACGTGCTGCATCTGGATTGGGCTGCAGAGCTAGCGCATACACCAGAGCATCCACCTCCAGGGAGACCCTGTCAGTGGTCCAGATGACCTGCATGATGGCGCTGGTGCACTCTGAGGTTCCACACTGGAACAGGGCCTGGAAGGTCAGCCAGTTGGACACTTGGACCATCTCAGCAACTGTCTGGCTGAGGGTCTCGTTCCTCAGGACTCTCAGGCTGGACACCAGCTTGTGGAAAAGGCTGGTCCGTTTCTGACCCTGATCTGTGCTCGCTAGCGCCACCAGCTCCTGCAGGGTGCCCAGAACGGCATCCTTCATCTGGACTGGAGTTTTGTCTTCTGGTTTATCAAGGTGGAGAGGCTTTGCCTGCAGGGGGTCTGCATCTGTGAACAACAAGTTGATGTTTTAGGTCCTAAGTTTTAAAACTGAAAATCCACAGCAGATTTAGAAATAACAGCTCACCAAATCTTCTGCTACTGGTCCTTTTTACATTTTGAAGGCTCAGATCCTGGGTCACCGTTGATGAGATCCCGTTCTCTCTGAAATGCAAACGATAGTGTGGCTAAGAACCTTCAATACTCTCCAGAAATGCAGCTCAGCTCTGAGTCAGACTCACCCGCTGGAGAACGGCAGGTATCTGTGCTTTTCAGTGCATTTGGCTATGGTGATGTGTGTTCCTCTGTTATCAAACTGGTATCTGCAGCTCTGGGTGCTGCTGATGAGTTTTGAGACAGGGTTGTGCTGAAAACCAATCAGTGAGCAGTTATTTCTGCTCAGTAGAACCAGAAGCAGCAGCAGGAGGAGGAGTTTCTCCCAGCTGCTGCATGGTGAAGTGGTTTAAGGTGGTCCTGGCAAGTCTAGACTAGATAAACTAGAGGGGGACAGTTTCTCTCCAGATTATCCATGGAGTGAAGCTGGAGGGTCAGAAAGTTCCTGAGACTTTGGACGCTCCTTTACAGCCTCTGTGCTGCGGGTGAAGCTGCACCCTGCAGGCAGGTTACACTTTCCAGAAGTCAATAATTTGCTACATAGAGCGTTTTCTCACCATCTGCTGCAGCAGAGCCACTGGGCTGCTGGTGAGAGTCCTGCCATAGAACTGGTCACACTGGGACAGATCTCTGGAAGCACTGGCGTCTGTGGCAACATCCTGCCTTGAATGAACCGTGACTGTGGTGAGACAGCGACCGTGGACCGTACTCTGAGGGAAAACACAAACTCCAGCTCAGAGACCAGAGATGACTGTTATTCTTGGAGCGTGTGAAGATCGTCCTGCTGTCTCCGACCAGTTGGAGCTCTATGGTGTTGGACACTAACCACCAGACCAGTCCATCCATCCTCCACGACGGGAAACAGGAAAGCAGAAATGATGCCTCTCTTGACGTTGAGGATGTTGATGGACTCGTCCGCCTCGGGGTAAACCTCCACACGGCCGTTTGAGTGGACACTGACCTTCAGCGGACTCCTGGAAGAAGACACTTGTGTTTCAGCACAAAGTAACATCTCTGTCTCATCGCTCTTCTTCTCCTTAGTATCTTTTGATGGTCACTGGACCTCAAAAATGTCACTACTTGTGAAACCTGCATCACAAAATGCAGGGATAATAAGAACTTCTCAACCCAGTTCTCCATGACGAATAATCAACAGGGAATGACTTTTATTATCTTAGGAACTTCACTAAAATCACACATGGTTCTTGTCTATGCATTTGTTCATTGACCAGTCTACTTATATTTGAACCAAAACAAGGAAATATGAGCCCATTGCTTCAGTACTGACGCCCGTTCACTAATGGACTGCTGCTTTCCTGTCTGTCTGTCTGCAGCTGAAATCTCATGTTCTCCGATCTCAGGGCTGCGGCTTAAAGCTTAAAAAACCTGTTGGAGAGTGGGCATTTTCCTTTCTGGACCAGTTTCCCTGAAGACTGCAGCTCGACACGTTCTGTGGAGGTTTTTAAAGCCGAGTTGTTCTCTCTGGTTTATGTATCTTAATTTTATTTCTTTTCTTGGTGTGTCATTTTGGTTTAATCAATTTTTTATCCATATTGTTATGTTTTTTATCTATTGCAACAGACCGCTATGCAGAGTGTTGCGTCATTGGTGAGAAGTTTATGAGATTGTATAATGCAGAAATGTACTCAGACAGAAATGTTATTTTATTTCAGCTAAGCCAGTGTTTCTCCATCCTGGTCCTCAGGCCTCCTGTCCTGCATGTTTTAGGTGTTTCCCTTCTGCCACCTGGTTTGTATCTCTGGGTGATTAACAGGATCTGCAGCTCCTGATGGTCCTGCAGTCATTTTTCTCAGCTGTTCTGGAATAGAGGCTCATCTAAAACATGCAGAGCAGGGGGGTTGGGGCCCGGGTGGAGAAACACTGATCTAGTCCACTTCCATCATCTGGCTTTTGTATCTGCAAGAGACATAGATACTTTTGAGAAATGTTCATGCAACGCAGTGACGAATTATCTACATTTTGTATGATTCTTCACTAAATTACTCCAAAGCTTGTCAGATGGCTAAAAACTCCTGGGTGGGAGTTGCAACACTGTTGTCCACAGAGGAGTCTGTCTGCAGAAGGGCGGCGCTCTTTCTGTGATGCTTCGTTAAAAGAAACTGGAGGATGCAGGGAGGGAGGGGAACCCTGGCAGCTGTGGCCTGAAGCAGGAAGTCAGCCCCAAGCAGTCTGCGTCGCCGTGTGTGAATACAAGCGTCCCGAAACCAGGTGACTGCGCGTTGACTGCTCGGTTAAGGTGAAGTAACAGAGTCTGTAAAAGAACAAAACCAGCTCTCCCCATTAGAAGTGGAAACGTTCGTTATAAACCAATCGAGTGAAGCTTTAACAGGTGTCCTGCTGTTTTTCTGGGACGGATCTAAAGTTATTCAGGCCTAAAAATGTTGAAGTCTGTTAGCTCTGCTCAGGTTTTACCGGAACCAGTATGTCCTCTGACCTCTCCATGACGGCTTTGAAGGTGTCGGAGCTGGGCGCCGGGCTGTAGGCCGCCTCAGCTCGAGCGTCTGAGGTGGACGCTTCACTGACGGTGCAGTCTCGTGTGTGAATGATGAACCTGCACGTCTGGGGGACTTCGATCTCTACCTGCAGATGTGGGACGAGTCAGTGAGGGGACCTCAGATAAGAGCTGTTATCAGTTTAACTGTTTTTACCTCACAAGTGACTTTAGGCCCATTTTGCAGGCTAGCAGAACCCGGCGCTACGTTCCGGCCCTCTGCGTTGTACCGGTACACGTATTTCCTGTGGACCTTAAATCTGGAAGCCACTGCAAAGAAGCAATCTGCATCTTTATGCTGAAGGCATCACTTTAGTCAAATCCTGATGTCATATTTCTACATCCTCCTGTACGTCAGACAACCCCCCAATACTGGAACAGCTGACCTTTGAACCCTTTGTGGCAGAGCTCCTGCTGCTATCTCCAACAAACAGGCCATTATCTCAGAGAGCAGCATTGATCCATCAGCAGCGTCTGTCTGTTTGCTCTGGATCGACCCCTGACCCCCAGATGTGTCTGTGGTAGATAACTTACTCTGACATGAAGCTGGTTCCTCCACATCCTCTGGAAAACAAACTGCAGGGTTAGAACAAAGCAGCTGATGAACATCAACAGAAGATTCTAATTAAAGTGTCTATTTCTACTGAGACTGGAGCTGAATGTCAAACAGCTAGAAACAGATGTTCCTCATCAAACAGAGTTTTCTTCTCCAATCATGATGCTAATCTGATCTGAGATCCAGTCAAGTCAACTGATTGGACTTGATTTGGACACACAAGTCCAGTGGAAAGTGCAGGTCAAAGGTCAAACAGCAAGCATGGAATCAGAGGAATTGTCTGCATATGTCAGAGATCAGATATTCTAAAGTAGGTAATCTGGAGAAGGATCCAGAAACATTTCTGCTGTTCTAAAAGAGTTCAGAGTCTGCCATCATTGATCAGTAGAAGAAGAAAAGAACCAATAGGAGACCAAAGATCAGGATGGATGGATGATGGGTGGATGGATGATGGATGGATGGATGGATGATGGTTGAATGGATGGATGGATGGATGGCAGTTGGATGGATGGATGGATGGATGGATGACGGATGGATGGATGGTTGTTGGATGGATGGTGGATTGATGGATGATGATGGATGGATAGATGATTGATGGATGGATGACGGATGATGGATGGATGGATGGTGGTTGGATGGTTGGATGATGGATGGATGATGGTTGGTTGGATGGATGATGGATGGATGACGGATGGATGCCATCACCAATTAAGAATAGAATCATTGCAGAGATGTGAGCTGTCCTTGTGGTTGCTATGGTGATTCCCACTGTTTCTGGGGTCAGGGAGCCCACAGCACCACGGACAGATCAGACTTCCGCTGTGTATTAAAGGGTTAGTCGTGTCATCAGCTGAGTTTCCTCCATCAATCAGATTTTTTATAAAGTATTAAGGTATTGATCTGGGAAAAGTTAATAATAATCAATAATAAATAATCATTCATAATTATCATAAAATAATCAATGACCTGAGAATATTTAGCTCTAACAAACCGTGGAGCCGCTGGACGCTGCTAGCATCACCATGGCAACCTTTACTGGTTGATCAGTTACTGCCAGTAAGACCAGTTAGTCACACAGCCTCACAGAACCAGTAAGTCTTTGCTGCAGTTCTTATCCGTTCCCAAACCCGTGTGAGGTCCAATCTGAACAGCAGAACCAGAAGCTAGACGTTACAGCTGCAGATCCGAATCAGCAGATCCTGCAGCCAGCTAACGGAACCGGGTCGGTGACTACAGGTCCAGATGTTCTGAAGTTCTACAGGAAGGTCCAGACTTACGTGCCAGAGCGGCGCTCAGCAGCAGGAGCAAACACAGCGGGCCAGAATCCATTCCGGGCCCAATAACTGGGTTCTGCTGCAGGGTTGATCACTCAGGTTCTGCAACCGGGCCAAACAGACGAGTTCTGCTGGTGTACCTGGAGCGTCCAGCATCGACTGCGGCGGCTCCGGTCCGATTGGATCTTTTATCTGCTGCGGTATCGGCCGGGTCGAAGTTCAGACCGTTACCCGGTCAGCTGGTTCTGATTCAAATTCCCTGCCAGGCACGTGCAGAGGGGGGACCTGGGGGGCCTGAGCACCTGCCCCTTTTGCTCCTTGCCCCAAAGTGCCCTTTTGGTCAATTTTTTTGGTATTATTATTTCCTAAGCCCTCTTCTGACAAATAATAACATGTACTAAAATT
>NW_006800315.1:410198-424730 GCF_000485575.1 Poecilia formosa | reverse complement strand
GCCCGTCCAAAACCGATCATCTCCATAATGGATTTATGTCTAATATCCTTTGCTGCATAATGTACATCGCATTAATTCTGGCGTTAGGTAAATGTACCTTGAAGGAGAATAGCACTTAAATAAAAGTCCAACAAGGATATTCATTTAGAAATAAAAATAACTCACCTGAACTACCATGATAGATAAAATGTGTGTAATAAAAGTCATTAATGAAGGGGAAAAAACTCAATCCAGACTTTAAGTTTAGGGTCTGGTTCGCAGAGTATGGAGTTAAATTTTTCCCAATTCAATGAAAAAAAACTAACCTCAGTTAAGTAAAATACAATTGTAATCAAAACTTTTGGAATTGTAATGATTTATTTTTAAAACATAAAGTTTTGTTTAAAAAACTTTGAATAACTCATTTTTGTCTTGTGAACTTAAAAAGTTATTTGCCAAACATAAACTTTTATTTGCACACATCAGAATCTTTTGTTGTGATTTTAGGCCCCGCCCACGACGTCATGTGAGAATCACAAGCAAAACTTTGAGTCACAAACAAAAACTTAGAATATCAAGAAAAGATTTCTGACAAGCACAAATAAGTTTGTTTTGCAAAAAAATTCACTTCATGAGACAAAAATGTGTGATTTTAATTTTTAAAAAGCTTTTTTAAGCTAAACTCAGCAGGCTTATCTCATGGTGACATGCATTAACAATTAAACTTTTGCTTGTGTTTTTTTTTCTGCAGTTCCAGTTAAAGTTTGCTGCAGCTCTGCTTTCCTGAATGGACCATCTTCATCTCCACTGCAGCAACCAGGCAGCTCTTTTTATAGATTAGTCCACTAAAAGGTTGCATTGGGCCCCTGTTTATATTTTAATAGTGTAATTCTGTAAAGACAAAATATGTCTGGTGGTCCAGCTCTGATTTACATTTCTTGCTAAATTGCGGGTTTGAATATTTCAATACTTTCCTATAACAAAATAGACCTGCAGAAAGAAATTACTGATAAAATGTCTTACATATGCATAGTTGTCTGATCTATATAGAGATGTTCCTTAGCTTTGATTGTATATGTCACAATTTTGTAATTTATCATTGTTTATTAAACTCAAAGCTGAGTGGCTTTGTTAATATTCTGTCCTAGAAGGAGGTAAGATGGGCCCCTCTTTTTGAGCACCTGCCCCTGTAGTGGTCTCTGCACGGCCCTGCCCTGGAAGCTCCTCCACATAGACTTTGAACATAAACCAGATGCGCCTGACGCTCAAAACGCTCTTGGTGTGAACGCATCATTAAACACCTTCCAAAACCTGTAGGTTACTTTCTAGAACTTGTGTGGAATTAATATGTGAAATCTAAAAACTAGTCTGGATGCTTATAAAAGTAATCTGCTAATCCAGAAAAGTACNATAACAAAATAGACCTGCAGAAAGAAATTACTAATAAAATATCTTACATATGCATAGTTGTATGATCTATATAGAGATTTTCCTTAGCTTTGATTGTATATTTCACAATTTTGTAATTTATCATTAATTAAACTCAAAGCTGTGTGGCTTTGTTAATATACTGTCCTGGAAGGCGGTAAGATGGGCCCCTTTTTTGAGCACCTGCCCCTGTAGTGGCCTCTGCACGGCCCTGTTCCCTGCAGCTCCTCCTGAAATCCTCTTCTGTGTTTTTCTGGACCTAGTTCTGGTTCTGGTCCAGTGGTCCAATTCAAGGTATTCCCAGAATCCAGCAGGACAGATCCGCTGGACATCAGAACCAGAACCAAGGCTATTTAGAATAGGTCCAGAAGTATTCACACCCTGCTAGAGTTCAGGAGGTCCCAGAACCACCGGTTTTGAAATGCTGACCATTTTCTCACCAACCAGAACCAGAACCACAACCAGAACGTTTTCCTAACTGCTCAGTTCTTCTCAGGTTCTCCAGGTCTGTAGCAGTTCTGTTTGGGTCCACCAGGCGGCGCTTTTCACAAAGAACCAGGTTTTATGTGAACCCGAAGCTGAAATAATTTTTATAGGAAATAATTTTCAGAGATCTGATCTTGAGACGGACTCGACTGTTTTCGAGAGTAGTTTTATTTTGAAGGCTGATCGACAGTGACAGTATTAAAGAGAAAATTAAGCAAATCCTTTAGTATTTTACCTTAGTTATTTTCGTCCTGGTAACTTCTTGTCAATACTTCAGTCCACGAGGTGGCGGTAGCGCTCCTTTATGGTTGGTTCGCCAACCCTCATAAAACACGAGAAGAAGAAGGACGCGGAACTTGATGCTGAAGGTAAAAGGGAAAACGGCGATGATCCATAACGACTTACTGATATCAGAAAATAACCTGATTTTCAACAGTTTTAACATGTTTACTCCAAAATGTGGCTTCCGGTTCCGGACGATTCTTCTTTTCTTTTAATAAATCTGATTATTTGAAATGTGATCCCAACAGACGGAATGAACTGCTGGAAAATATCAGGAGAGTTTTTATTTCCTGTTTGGTCCTGATTTAAAGGTTATTTTGGACCAGGAGCCTCAAAGCTCGTCTTAAAACCCATCTATTTTATTTGGCTTTCAACTCCAGCGGGATCTAGTTTTAAATTATATGTTTTTGTTTTTAAACTAAGTTTTTATGTTTTTTATTATGTTGTGTTTTGATGTACAGCACTTTGTATCAGCTGTGGTTGTTTTAAAGTGCTTTATAAATAAAGTTGGTGTGGTAAACCCTTTCAGCTGTGTTTCGGTCCGAGTCCAGCCTCAAGTCTCTGCAGACCGAACCGAGTCTCCTTCCCCCGGTCCCCCAACTCTGCTTGGCTCTGAAAACCCCAGTTACCACATGAACATTTAATAACTATCCTAAATATAGAACAGTTGTTTTTCAATCATTTAACACTTAATTTGGCATACAAATCTGCTATAAGCTGATTTATACTATTCTAAAAATTGTTCAAATGTATTAAAATGTAAATAATAGAATAACTAAATGTTGGTTTTCTCAGTGGCGACGAGCAGCTGGTCCTCCAATACGGCTATAAGATGTTGGAAAATTATTCCTCATTAAGCCTTTAATCTCAGTCCCACATGTTCAGATTTAAGGAATAATTGAGGAGGATGTTAACATTGACCATGGCTGGCTGGCCGTCCAACGGACTCATCAGAGTCCAGATCCAGGGATACATGGTGGTGGCAGCATCATGCTGTGTGAGGACAGATGGAGATAAATCCAGGAATAAAACCTGTTAGGCTGCAGAAGACTTGAGATTGGATTAGACTGGACGTTCTGAGCATGCTCATAACGTCCCCCCTGCGGGGGACGTTATGAGCATGCTCTCCATGGCAACTGTGTCTCCATGGCAACTGTCCTGGAGGTGGATATGATCTCTGGTTTCCATGTCTCCTTCAGGCGAGACATGCTGTCTGTCATGAGGACAGGCTGCCGGCGGACCTGGAGGAGTCTCAGGAGACACTCGTCCTCGTCTCAAGGTGACGACCCCAATGACCTTGGAAACATGGAGCTTCCTCTGCAGGGTTAGGGTTCTGATCTGGAAAGACAGAATGGCTCTGAATTGGATCAGAACCAGAACCTGGAATTACAAATTGAAATGAGCTGAAAGTTTTGGAGGAAGAGCTGGGACTGGAAAGACTGGTTTATACTGGAAACGTCGGAGATCAGAGCAGAGCTGCAGCTGCTGGCTGAGCGAACCAGAACCTCTACTGGTTCTGGATGTATGTTGGATGGATGGATGGATGGATGTTCAGACCGATGTGCGGTTGGATGAAGTGTTGGGTGGCGGTGGTAGTGCAGGTCCTGTCAGGACGGCGCCCCCTGTCTGTTAATGTTTGCAGGGCTTTGCTGCTCATTAACGGAGCACTTCCTGCTCTCCGGTTCTTCAGCTGTCAGGCTCCAGGAATTGCTGCAGATTATAATCCGTATCTGAATATGCATCAGATCCAGAATGTAAGCCGTCTCGGTCCAGGAGAACTCAGGCTGTTAATCAGACAGAACCATCCCAAAATAAGAACCACGACTGGCCTGGCTCACGGTAAGATGGGTTTATGACCTGCAGCACTCGGACTTTACTCCTGCAGTACCTGGGATCAGATTCAGGGAGTAAATGTGTTACATGAACGAAGCCTGAAAACTAGAGCTAGATCAGGGTAACTAGAACCGCTCCTGTGTACATCTAGAAAATAATCGGGTCGTCTGTCTCTGACTAAAGTTCTCAGGACCCGTCTGTGTCTGCAGAGTATTGGATTCTTCAGGGTTTATGAACAGAAATAGCTGAGTATCATCAGCATGCTGTCTGATGATTTTACCAACTGAAAGCAGCCAGAGCTCTGTGGAACACCATCAGTAACTCTGGAGTGTGAAGATTTGTGGAGCCTGTGGACCCCCGGCCCGGCGGACCAGAACCAAAGAGGCTGCAGCGTTAGCCATAATGATCATCTGATCATTATGACCCATAATGATCAGATCCGTTCAGCATCTTTCTGACCACAGTGTGTCTTCATCAGGATACCAGCAGGCCAACGTCGTGGTCCTGCCGCGCCGCATTGCTGACGACTTCGAGGACTTCTGTCACAGTAACCCCGCCCCCCTTCCTCTGCTGTACCGCAGCCAATCAGGAGAGACTTCCTGTGAGCCTCTGGCTAAACATGCTGACATCAGGTTGGTGAGAATGAAAGATCCTCTGCTGCCGCTTTGCATCCAACAGAGGTTCTAGAACAGGGCTGGGCAGTCCTGGTCCTGGAGGTCCGGTGTCTCCCTGGTCCAACGCACCTGGATCCAACAGCTGAATCTCCTCCTCAGTGCAGTCAGGTTCTCCAGAGTCCTGATAACGACCTCATTGTTTGACTCGGGTGTGTCGAAGTAGAGACACACCTAAAGGTTGCAGGAGACCCTCCAGGCCTGGAGCTGCCCGCCCCTGTCCTAGAATCTCCTGGGAGGTTCTGGGCCACAGTGGCACCACCAGAACCCGGTTCCCTCATGATGTCCTGTCTTCAGGACGGACATCTCCGAGTTCTGCGTCTATGAGGACGGTCGCCTGGTGAAGACCGTCTCCAGCCTGCAGAGCTACAGCGATCCGGCCAGGTGGGTCAGAACCGGGCTAGCCCATCTAGGGAGTCCTGCTGCTAACTGCTGGTTCTGTCTGTCTAGAACTGGGTCTCAGCTGGCGGACATGGTGACCTTCTACCTGGGCTGCAGTTTTGGCTTCGAGGGCCGGCTGGAGGAGGCCGGGGTTCCGGTCCGGAACGTGGAACAGGGCCGGAATGTCAGCATGTTCCGGGTAGGACCAGGACTATTCCGGACAGCAGCGGTTCTGTTCAGTTCTGAACTCGACCAGAACCTGACCGGAACACTGCTGAGTGTTCTGCAGGTACCGTAGGGTGTCCTTCCTTTGCTGACCCCTAGTGGCGGTGTCTTGCAGACCGCGGTGCACTGCATTCCCAAAGGGGAGTTCCGCTGCCCCCTGGTGGTCACCATGCGCCCGGTGCCGGCCGGGCTGCTGGACGCAGCCGTGGAGGTGACCCATCAGAACCCACGGGCTCATGGCGCTCCGGTTCACGTCGGAGACCCAGGTGCTAAGCGGTCCGGACCGGCCGGGACCCAGAACCGCCTGCTGAGGCTCATCAGTGATGCTTTCTCTGCAGCTCTGCTGGGCATTCTGGATCTGACCCGACCGGACTACGGTGACCCGGTGGAGCTCCGACCCGGTGACGTTCCCGTCTTCTGGGCCTGTGGAGTGACGTCTATAGAAGCCATCCTGAGCAGCAGTGAGGGACCGGAACCGACCAGCAGTTATATTTACTCACATGGCCATAACTGCTGTCTGTTTGGACCTTTCAGAACCGCCTCTGGCGTTCAGCCACTCCCCAGGCTGCATGTTCCTGACCGACATCCCAGACGCTCCGTCAGCCAACACCGACCCACAGCTGACCCCGCTCTGCTTCCTGGTTACCCACAATCCCTTGCTGTACAGCCTGGTCTCCAAGGCCACGGCTGGGAAGATCCGGCAGCTGGAGCGCATCATTGGGGACGACCCGGGTAAAGGTCCAGTTCTGATGAGAGGAACCGGAACACAAGACCTTCTGACACCATCTCAGAAGGTTCTGGTCGGGTTCTAAAGGTTCCAGTTCTGGTTCTGTGGTTCTGCAGGTCAGCGTGGAATCGCCGCTCTGTTTGTCCAGGATGAACTCCTCCGCTGCTGCCTGGCGCTGTCCCACTCCTCTTCTGTTGCCATAGTAACCGGTTTCCCCACCCACCACCAGCACAGGTAAGCTGCACACCTAGTTCTTCCCGAACAGAACCCAGAACAGAACCGGTCCGATGTGTCCTGACTTCTTAGAAAACTTCTAAGAACTTCTTAGATTATTATTCAGACTCCTATTATTACAACGCAGAAAAGGAACATTTAGTTTTTATTATTACTCAGAAACTGTGGAGATTTACAAATGTAGAGCTCACCTAGCAACCCTGAAACAGGAATATCTAGTTTATTAGCTTTAGATTCTTTTTCTGCTTTCTGTTGGTTTGTTTGTATTTAATTTTAACTCCTGTAAAACTCTTTGTAATGTCCTGTAGAAATAATTTCTGGGTGTACTTACTTCCTATCTGACCTCGGGTGTCTTCCTGTTTCCTGACTAGTCCTCCGGATGAGACAGACGGGCCGCCCGGAGCTATTGCCATGGCAACCATGTTGCTGTCTCTAGGGAAACGGGTGACGCTGCTGACGGACCACAGGGCGGCAGACATGAACCGAGCTCTGGTGGACGAAGCGGTGAGGACAGGTGAGGCTTTGGGCTTAGCGCTCATTGGTTGGTGGGATTTTAAGAGACAGATGCTGATTGGACGTTTCCTCCATTAGGAGTCCTCAAAGCTGCCATCCCATTGGTCATCTTCGAGGATCGCGGTCCTGACTCTGCAATGCACTTCCTGTGTCACCATGGAGACCCCACCAAGCCCAGGTCAGATGACCTGAACACCGTTGGTCCTCACTCAGGTCACTCTAAGTAGAGCAGGTCCAGGAGCTCCAGCCCACACCGTCACCCTCCACCACCGTGCTTCTCAGTACGATGTTGTTGGGTCCGCAGGCCTCTCCCAAACCTCCTGGTCAAAGAATGATTGGTGACCAAGACCAGCAGTGGGACTCACTAGCTAAGATGCTAGCTGTGCTAACCCTAGGGCACTACTCCACATTAGTTCCCCTAAGTACCTAAATAGTACTTAGAAGAAGCTAATGCTAACGCTCCATACCAGGCTAGTGTTTAGCTGAAGCTAATGCTAATGTGTGTCAAGGTCACAGCATGTTTTACAACTTAGTATAGTCATTGTGGTTATGCCACCTCTGACCAGGTTCGACCACCTGGTGGCGATAGAGCGCAGCGGCCGGGCTCAGGACGGCAACTATTACAACATGAGAGGAGAAAACATCAAACACCTGGTGGATCCGATAGACGACCTGTTCCTCGCCGCTCAGAACATTCCCGGAGTCATGACCACAGGTGAGTCCAGCTCAGGAAGCCTGACGCCATGGATCCGGCCCAGTTCCTCAGAGTGACCGGTCAGGTGACCCGTGTTCCCACAGGGATCGGAGACGGAGGCAACGAGTTGGGGATGGGCAAGGTGAAGGAGAAGGTGAAGCAGCTGATGCCCAAAGGAGACTTGGTGGCCTGCGACGTGGCTGCCGACTGCGCCGTGACTGCAGGTAGCATCCAACCGTTCATCCAACCGCTCATTTCATCCATCGATTGTGCAACATTCTGATGGTTCTGGTTCTGACCCGCTGCAGGTGTCTCTAACTGGGCCGGCTACGCTGTGGCCTGTGGGCTCTACCTGCTCCACACCTGTCCTGCTCACCAGCGCTACCTGAGGAGAGGACTGGGACTGCAGCTTGTGACCTGTGACCTGCAACTGCAGGACTGGAGGAGGAACCTGCCGTCGGTCCAGAAGGTACCGTGAGGTTCTGATGGTACCAGAACCATAAAGCAACGTCCTAACAGTCGCTCTGCATCCACCAGGAGGAGCTTTTCCTGGGAACACTGGTGCGTTTTGGAATACGAAGTGGGAAAACTGGGAACCTGGCCATGGAGGTGGACGGCTTGACCTTTCACCCTACACACTCCCAGATGATCAGCCGGCTCCTGGAGATCACACTAGGTTCCCCGGGTCAGAACCGACCCGTCAGCCATGATTAGGTCCTTGCCAGAGCGGCAGCCGATTGCTATGGTTACCGCTCTGAGAGGCGACGTCGGATCAGGATCGGTTATTATCAACCCTTTATGATTTCTCTGTAATAAAGATGTAAATCATGACTAAATCAGTTCACCAGAACCGGGTCCAGAACTCTCCTGGCAGAGTTCTGGACCCGGTTCTGGGTCTGTTTAAATTCAAGAATTTTCACTTTTCAGGAAAATAAATGAAGTTTTTCATCTGAAACCATCAGGCCTCATGTCTAAAGCAGCGTATGCACAAAAAATGTGTGATGCCAAAACCTGATGATTTTATTATTTAAATGATGAAATTGAACATTTATCCTCAGACAATAACCTGAAAAATAAAGAAAATAAACTAAAGGACGTAAATAATAACTTCCTCAGTTTGTCTCATCGTCTGAAAGCATCTGAGGCTCATTTCATTCTGACTGGAGAGAAAACAGGCTGATCAGCAGATGGATCCACCAGGTTTGGTTCTGATGGAGGATTGATCACAGATCAGATCCATCTGATGGTCCATCAGCGTTTAGATTCATCCTGGAGCTCTGAGCAGAACTTGGACAGAAATCATTTCTATTCTGTAAATGTAACTTCTGCTCATGATTCCTCTACTTAGAACAGGGGTCTCATTCTTGTGGCCCCACCGTGATATTAAAGCAGGGGCACAACTACACATTATTCAGGTGGATGCGAAAACATAAATTCCTTGGAGCATCTCTGAATCGCACAGAAGATTCTCGAGCTTTGAACTCTTGTCTTTCCTCTTCCTCTTGAATCTCATCAGAGGCAAACATTTTATGTACGGGGCAATACTTTTGAGGTCCCGGAATCTCAGTTTGTGAACGTTTTNGGTGTCTCCCTGGTCCAACGCACCTGGATCCAACAGCTGAATCTCCTCCTCAGTGCAGTCAGGTTCTCCAGAGTCCTGATAACGACCTCATTGTTCGACTCAGGTGTGTTGAAGTAGACACCTGAAGGGTGCAGGAGACCGGCCCTGGTTTAACACAACCCATCCAGCTGAAATAGGGATGTTTGTGTAAAGATTCTCTACATCCACAGAGAAAAACTAGAATTTTGGTGGGAGTACTAAATTAACTACTTCAACAAAATGATGTGTCCCTAACATAGGCAGGCTGTCTGATAGGCAAGGGATTTAAAAAGAAATCGAGATACAGTTTCGTTTTCACAGTCTGAAACTATTGGCGGATTTTAAAGGGACCCATCCACTTTGTTGCATCCTTATGAATTTTAGGCAGTACATAAAATCTTTGTTCTCCGGGTTCTGCATGTCCAATTAGATACTGTCTTTGTTTTTCATTGATATATTTTTGTTTTTTAGTTTATTTTTAAAGTCTGCAACCATGGGAATAGTGTCTCTATATATTGGTTTATTTAATTTCTTGTAATATTTCGTGTCATTAAATTTATACTGCTCACAACTCATCACAATGGCCGAGCCCTTGTCAGCTGACTTTATTACAATGTGTTTCATGTTTTGGAAGTCCCAAAGGGCTTCAACCTGTAAGATGTTTTTCTTGATTTTGTACATAGTGACTTTTAAGAACATTTTTATCCTGATCAGTTATATTTTTAACTTCTTGTGGTAACAGATCAGTTGAAGGTACCCAAGTGGACGGTCCTGTGAAAGGTGTAAATTTGCATTTGCCAGAATTTTTATAATATGCCGCCAATTTAATTTTTTGATGGTTATTTTGTCAAGAGCTGGAATGAACGACAAATCTCTGCTTAAGAGGTCATATTGTGGTCTATATAATGTACAGTTTTCAGCTAAGACCACCTCTTTTGCGTGGAAGGAAGGGCTTCCCTCCACCCCCTCTGGTTGTAGGTTCAGGGGGACATGGAGTTTAACACCTAGTGGTCAAGCGTGGCCTCGCCTGTTTCGTCTGTCCAGCCCTGTCTGGAACTGATCCTCAGGCAAAAGCAGAATGAAGGGCATATTTCTCATAATATGCTCATTAAGGATCAGCAGATTCTCCTTTTCATCATCAGGGAGTTCAGATGAGTAGTTCACCAACGGGATCCAGATCTGTGCTTAAGGGAACTTTCTCTGTGGCTCAGAGTCCCTGTAGATTTTTTACTGTGGTTTCTCTGGACTTGTTGGTTTGACTGTTGATACCGAACGACAAAATGATCTTTTCAACAAGACCTTGCACAGGTGTGGACTTCTCCACTAAGGCCAATGCATGTCGGTAGTGGCGCAACTACACATTATTCAGGTGGATGCGAAATCATAAATTCCTTGGAGCATCTCTGGATCGCATGGAAGACTCTCGAGCTTTGAACTCGTCTTTCCTCTTCCTCTTGAATCTCATCAGAGGCAAAAATTTTATGTACGGGGCAATACTTTTGAGGTCCCGGAATCTCAGCTTGTGAACGTTTTAGAATCAAACCGAGACAACCAGCATGTTCCCCAGGCTCTAAGCTTTCCGGCAATATATGGTTTTCCTAGGGTATCAAGCTGGATGATAAGAGAACCAGAATCATCTGATGAGACGGAGCTTGAGTCGGGTTCTGAACTCCTGGAGGATAAAATAAGAACAAACCCCCGTTAGTATCAGCAACAGCTCCACAAAGCTGGAAGCTTGGCGTGTGCTGACCTGGCTGATTGCACTGCTGTTTGTATCCAAGGAGAAGCAGAGAGAGGGTCGGGGAACTGATTCCTCCTGGAGAGGGAGGGGGTGGACAGGCCATCCAAACCGGGGCTGCTCCAGTCCCTGATGGGTCGTCGCTCAAACGTCGTCCTCTCATCCGCCATGTTTGCATGCTGTCTGTGTTTGGATACATTCTTTTTTTGGACTGTATGTGTGCATAGCATGTGTTCTGTGTTATGTGTACTGAAAAAAAAACAATCAATAAACCGAGGGGGTTTCCTGAGTTGGAAACAATACGTAAAAGTAAAAAAGGAAAAAAGTTAGAAAAATAAAAATAATTTCCCAAAAGGGTAAACAATTGTAAAACAAAATCTTTAGAAAGGATTGATTTCTTCTGCTTTTCTGTTTTTGTATTTTTTATACTTAAAAACAAAACGTTTTTATCAAAACCAGAAAAAAGAAAAGAAGCGCCCTTTGCAACGTTTCGACCCTTGAAACGGGCGCAGTAAATAAAAAAGCAATAAAAGCCGAGCTGTGAGGGAGAAGCTGCTGCTCGGCCAACGAATTCGTTTAAAATGGTTTCTGTTTTTATTTTTTCATTATTTAATCAAAGTTATTAATATTTTGTAACGAATTCATTTAAATGTTATTTTTGTATGTATTTTGCCTTGTTGTTTTATTTAGTTAAACTTATTGATATTTTTAAACATTTATTTAAGTTTTATTCTACTAGATTTTTAACTATACATATTTTTATTTTTATGACGGGGTAAGAGATGGGTAAAAAATTCTTCCATGGCGCTCGTAGACAAAACTTAATTTGTAGAATTGAGAAAAATATTAAGTCTAGGTCAGAGGTCAAAGTAGTTAGATTTAGAATAAAAGGTGAAAGGTCAAGATGGTTAGGTTTAGAATAAAATAAATGTTAAGGTATAGAGGTTTCGTTGTAAACCTGCGATTGTCATTGTTCGATGAAACGCACTAACGGTGTGTCCAGTTCTTTGTGTTTTTCTGTTGTAGCGGTGTTGGGTCACACGAATCGATAGTGTGTTTTTTTTCGCCTACATATTTTTTACCACAATATTTGCAGTTTACTACATAAATGCAATTTTTTGATGTGGGTGAAAAACTGAGTAATATTTATTATTGTTTTGTCCCTTACGTTTTTTATAAATTAAATGTTTTTGAAGTGGGAGTCTAATAATTGGGGTTTTATTTGCGTCAGAGAAGGCAACTTAACCCTGACCTACAAATCAGATTTTTGTTTCGTTCATATGCTGAAATAACCGTAGATGGTGGAAAATTTGCACTCGTGCCAAGGGTTTTGGTTTTACATTTTTTACTGGTTGTTGAATATGTGGTGGTAAGTGGAATTAGATTCCCCTGATCAGTTTTCTCTGTGGTTTTAGATTTTTTTTAAGGCACAGTCTTAAAAAGGATCTGGGATATCCTCTGTTTCGCAGAGCCTATAGTCACTGCTGCTTTAAATGATTCTGGTCTTGTGTAAATCTGTTTCAATCTGAGAATCTGAGACTTCACTATCACCAACTTTGCATGATTTTGTAAATTATGATAATTTAATGCAAAGTTGCCCCTTTAAATAAAGTGTTACCAGAAGTTTTAATTATTGTTATCAAACTCGGCGTTTTGAAGCCAAAATACCTCAGAAATATACAGAACCACCATGAGAATCAACTCATTTAAAGTTTAAACTCAGTTTCACACAGAGAGCCTAGCATAAATGTCTGGCTGTTGAACTGGACCGATCCAGGTTGCTATCAAGCTAATTTTCTGTTAGCAGCTTTACATTACATTACCAAGGCTCATTAAAACAAACCTTTATCTTGGCTTTTTTCTGTTCTTCCTCTTCCTTTTCTCCCTCCCTGTAGCATAAGTCCTTTTCTGAGACATTGTTTTGCTAACTTAGCTTCTGACCGGAGCTTTGGGGTACCGACGGAGTGTGAAGTACCTATGGCGGCCACCAGGGGGCCTCAAGAGCAATTTATGTTTTTCTTTTTATCAATAAAATAATTTCTATATACATTATTAAACTTATCTTATTGTAAAAACAAATCACTTCACAGTGAAATTATGTGTTTTTGATATTATAATGACAGAATTTATTGCTAAAACAAACAAAAAAATCTGCTCCACTGAGGGGGCCCCTTAGTGGGCCTAACCGGCTGGTTAGTTTGCTTATGCCTTGGTCCAGCCCTGGTCCAGACGGTTCCTGGTTCCGGACATTGGGTTCCTGCAATTGTCTGCTACAAAACTTTCTGGCTTCCGACTCAGTCTGCTCGCATTTCTGCCTTTCACTCAGATTGTCTCCGGTCGGTTTTTGACCAATCAGCAAAGGGCAGCCAGTCCCCCTGTAGAAACCACAGGTCAAAGGTCAAAGTTTAACCTTCAGCTGTTCGGATGAAACCACGGTAATATCATAAAACCCGGCTGGCAGTCTGACTGCCTACAGCCGCCATGTTTCAACTGCACTTCCTGTCCCTGTCCCCGGTCCTTCCTCCCATGTCTCCGCTGTTCTCTGCCCGGGACTTGTTTGGGACAGTCGAGGGGTCAGAGGTTGCATTTCCGCTGCCTGTCTTGGGATTCAGAGGTGTGTAGCTGTGGGTCAGCAGCGTCACACTCTGCCCGCCGTCCTTCGCCACCTCGTGGGAGTCGCCGGCTGGGCCGACAGGGCTGGCATTGCCTCGGCGACAGCAGCAGCAGATGACCCTGGAGACAGGTCTGACGATGGCACGGTGCAGCCCGCGGCGGGCGCTCTCACTGACGAAGCAGTAGAGCGCTGGGTCGGCGACGCAGTTCAGGCTGGTGAGGAGCAGCGACACGTGGTAGTAGTTAAAGATTCCTGCAAGAATCAGAAACGGAGATAAAAAACCATGCAGGAGTCACCTGTTCCCAACAGGAAAGTCACCTGATCTCACAGGAAACTCACTTGCAATGAAGCTGCAGTCACGCTCGAACAGCGTCCGCAGCAGCAGGAAGACATGATACGGAGAGAAACAGACCAGGAAGATGAGGATGGTGCTGCTGACCAGCTGCCGGATCCGGGTTTTCTGGTCCGGTTGGGTTCCCGTGCTGCGGCCAACAGCGCGAAGAACGCTCAGGTAGCTCACCTGCATCAGGAGCCATAGACATAATAAAGACCAGTCCCACATTGGATGCTCAAGCGGAGGAAATGCGGCAGCCATCTTGGAGCGGTCGTCGCTCCTACTTCGCTAAGCTAACAGTAGAAGATGCCTCAGCACTGCAGGATATTTTTTGTTCAAATCGATGGACTATTGACGTGAGGGCTCGGGGGATAAGATATTGTTTATATTTTGTTGATAGAATATTACTATACTGTATTTATGTCCACCAGCAAAATGCCAGATTAGCCATAGAGCTCGGGGTATAACCGGTGTTACAGCCCCGCTAGGAAGGCTAACCGAGTAAATCTTAAAAAGTTTTAACTATTCTCTAACACTGACTTAGATTATCTGACACAAGAGTCTACCTTAGAAATAAAACATTATTGTTGTAATATATTTTATAACATTCACCAGTTTACATGGGTGGAAAAGACCATTACTTATATTATCTTATTTCACCCTGTCAAAAATAAAGAGTTTTTGTTCTGAATGTTAGAAGTGAGAAACGGATTCACTGCACAGAATAAATCTACAGAATCTCTCTGACGCTGGTGAAGCACTGTGACCCACTCTGACTCCCTGTAACCTCTTG
>NW_006800315.1:403418-410188 GCF_000485575.1 Poecilia formosa | reverse complement strand
AGAGGAGGATTGATCACAGATCAGATCCATCTGATGGTCGATCAGCGTTTAGATTCATCCTGGAGCTGTGCAGTCCTGGTCCTGGAGGTCCGGTGTCTCCCTGGTCCAACGCACCTGGATCCAACAGCTGAATCTCCTCCTCAGTGCAGTCAGGTTCTCCAGAGTCCTGATAACGACCTCATTGTTCGACTCAGGTGTGTTGAAGTAGACACCTGAAGGGTGCAGGAGACCGGCCCTGGTTTAACACAACCCATCCAGCTGAAATAGGGATGTTTGTGTAAAGATTCTCTACATCCACAGAGAAAAACTAGAATTTTGGTGGGAGTACTAAATTAACTACTTCAACAAAATGATGTGTCCCTAACATAGGCAGGCTGTCTGATAGGCAAGGGATTTAAAAAGAAATCGAGATACAGTTTCGTTTTCACAGTCTGAAACTATTGGCGGATTTTAAAGGGACCCATCCACTTTGTTGCATCCTTATGAATTTTAGGCAGTACATAAAATCTTTGTTCTCCGGGTTCTGCATGTCCAATTAGATACTGTCTTTGTTTTTCATTGATATATTTTTGTTTTTTAGTTTATTTTTAAAGTCTGCAACCATGGGAATAGTGTCTCTATATATTGGTTTATTTAATTTCTTGTAATATTTCGTGTCATTAAATTTATACTGCTCACAACTCATCACAATGGCCGAGCCCTTGTCAGCTGACTTTATTACAATGTGTTTCATGTTTTGGAAGTCCCAAAGGGCTTCAACCTGTAAGATGTTTTTCTTGATTTTGTACATAGTGACTTTTAAGAACATTTTTATCCTGATCAGTTATATTTTTAACTTCTTGTGGTAACAGATCAGTTGAAGGTACCCAAGTGGACGGTCCTGTGAAAGGTGTAAATTTGCATTTGCCAGAATTTTTATAATATGCCGCCAATTTAATTTTTTGATGGTTATTTTGTCAAGAGCTGGAATGAACGACAAATCTCTGCTTAAGAGGTCATATTGTGGTCTATATAATGTACAGTTTTCAGCTAAGACCACCTCTTTTGCGTGGAAGGAAGGGCTTCCCTCCACCCCCTCTGGTTGTAGGTTCAGGGGGACATGGAGTTTAACACCTAGTGGTCAAGCGTGGCCTCGCCTGTTTCGTCTGTCCAGCCCTGTCTGGAACTGATCCTCAGGCAAAAGCAGAATGAAGGGCATATTTCTCATAATATGCTCATTAAGGATCAGCAGATTCTCCTTTTCATCATCAGGGAGTTCAGATGAGTAGTTCACCAACGGGATCCAGATCTGTGCTTAAGGGAACTTTCTCTGTGGCTCAGAGTCCCTGTAGATTTTTTACTGTGGTTTCTCTGGACTTGTTGGTTTGACTGTTGATACCGAACGACAAAATGATCTTTTCAACAAGACCTTGCACAGGTGTGGACTTCTCCACTAAGGCCAATGCATGTCGGTAGTGGCGCAACTACACATTATTCAGGTGGATGCGAAATCATAAATTCCTTGGAGCATCTCTGGATCGCATGGAAGACTCTCGAGCTTTGAACTCGTCTTTCCTCTTCCTCTTGAATCTCATCAGAGGCAAAAATTTTATGTACGGGGCAATACTTTTGAGGTCCCGGAATCTCAGNTATCCTCACGTTTAGCTTACACAGACCTAACATTGGACTTAATTTACTTGATTTCTATTTATATTGGTCAATCATTTTATTTTAAATATGCTGTAGGAGCCGTAGTTTGATGATTAGTTCAGTTTTTGTTGCTTGTTTTTAGGAATTGCAGCGGCTGCAGACAGTGCGCCACAATAAAGGTACAATCAAGCTGATACACAGGTGAAGAACCAAACACCACTTCTATTCTGCCTTTTCTCGCTGCGTGTCGGCTTTACCCGTTGCCATGGCAATCGACAGACAACAGCTCAACGAGCAGATAGAGCAGAGATTACCGATCAGGGGAATCAACACCAAAAAACAAACATTTCTCAGACAAAAAAGTAGCAAAGACACTAAAACAGAACATCCAGTCTGACATTATGCTGTCAGGCTTAATGTTTATATTGTGATTATTAATAAGTTTTCGCCTGAACACCGCGGTGGTTGATTAGCTGATTTAAACAGCTGCTCTACTGATGACTTGGTGGCGGGTTGTTTAGTGCTAACGGAACCAAAACACACCGAACTGCGCAGCACATGCTAAGGCTATCAATGTCCATAGCAGGCTAACAACAGTTAGGCTAGCATAACTGACCCACTGCTCACTTGTTCAATGTTTTCTTTAAGTTAAAACTTTTTCCTCACCTGTGAAATCTGAAGCCGTTGTTATCTAATTCATAGGGTTGAATTAACCACTAAATATTGCGTCCATTTTTCAGATTCTTTGCACGCCTGTGGTATTTTCCTGACCACCCATAATGTTGACTCAATGGACAGCAATGGCGCACGATAAGTCACGTAATGTCCAGTCCAGTAATTTATATTCATATCAATGGTGCTGCCTCACACACTGCCTTTCTCCTACTCAGCAGTAGGTGTTAGGTTACATTGTGTTGCATTAAAAGTTGTCGGAAAAAAGAGATTCATGCGCTTAATCTCCGATTTTCCATAAATATTTATTGAATTCATAGTCGCTAGCTGGGGTGGCAACAGGGGTGGCAAGGCTCTCATTTGGGGTGGCAGCTGCCACCCCATGCCACCCCAGTAGATCCGCCCCTGGTAACAGCTCCACAAAGCTGGAAGCAGGGCGTGGCTCACCTGGCTGCTGTTTGTATCCAAGGAGAAGCAGAGAAGGGGAACTGATTCCTCCTGGAGGGGGGGGGTGGAAAGGCCACCCAAACCGGGGCTGCTCCCCGGCCCCAGCTGCTCCCCGGCCCCAGTCCCTGATGGGACGGCGGCGGCGCTCAAACGTCGTCCACTCATCCTCCATGCTGTCTGTGTGGATAAATTCTGTTTTTGAACTGTATGTGTGTGTAGCATGTGTTCTGTGTACTGAAAGAAACCCATCAATAAACCGAGGGGGTTTCCTGAGTTGGAAACAATACGTAAAAATAAAAAAGGAAAAAAGTTAGAAAAATTAAAATCATTTCCCAAAAGGGTAAACAATTGTAAAACAAAATCTTTAGAAAGGATTGATTTCTTCTGCTTTTCTGTTTTTGTATTTTTTATACTTAAAAACAAAACGTTTTTATCAAAACCAGAAAAAAGAAAAGAAGCGCCCTTTGCAACGTTTCGACCCTTGAAACGGGCGCAGTAAATAAAAAAGCAATAAAAGCCGAGCTGTGAGGGAGAAGCTGCTGCTCGGCCAACGAATTCGTTTAAAATGGTTTCTGTTTTTATTTTTTCATTATTTAATCAAAGTTATTAATATTTTGTAACGAATTCATTTAAATGTTATTTTTGTATGTATTTTGCCTTGTTGTTTTATTTAGTTAAACTTATTGATATTTTTAAACATTTATTTAAGTTTTATTCTACTAGATCTTTAACTATACATATTTTTATTTTTATGACGGGGTAAGAGATGGGGGGAAAAAATTCTTCCATGGGGCTCGTAGACAAAACTTAATTTGTAGAATTGAGAAAAATATTAAGTCTAGGTCAGAGGTCAAAGTAGTTAGATTTAGAATAAAAGGTGAAAGGTCAAGATGGTTAGGTTTAGAATAAAATAAATGTTAAGGTATAGAGGTTTCGTTGTAAACCTGCGATTGTCATTGTTCGATGAAACGCACTAACGGTGTGTCCAGTTCTTTGTGTTTTTCTGTTGTAGCGGTGTTGGGTCACACGAATCGATAGTGTGTTTTTTTTCGCCTACATATTTTTTACCACAATATTTGCAGTTTACTACATAAATGCAATTTTTTGATGTGGGTGAAAAACTGAGTAATATTTATTATTGTTTTGTCCCTTACGTTTTTTATAAATTAAATGTTTTTGAAGTGGGAGTCTAATAATTGGGGTTTTATTTGCGTCAGAGAAGGCAACCTAACCCTGACCAACAAATCAGATTTTTGTTTCGTTCATATGCTGAAATAACCGTAGATGGTGGAAAATTTGCACTCGTGCCAAGGGTTTCTTCAAGATTGGTTTTAAAATTTTTACTGGTTGTTGAATATGTGGTGGTAAGTGGAATTAGATCAGTTTTCTCTGTGGTTTTAGATTTTTTTTAAGGCACAGTCTTAAAAAGGATCTGGGATATCCTCTGTTTCGCAGAGCCTATAGTCACTGCTGCTTTAAATGATTCTGGTCTTGTGTAAATCCGTTTCAATCTGAGAATGTGAGACTTCACTATCACCAACTTTGCATGATTTTGTAAATTATGATAATTTAATACAAAGTCGCCCCTTTAAATAAAGTGTTACCAGAAGTTTTAATTATTGTTATCAAACTCGGCGTTTTGAAGCCAAAATACCTCAGAAATATACAGAACCACCATGAGAATCAACTCATTTAAAGTTTAAACTCAGTTTCACACAGAGAGCCTAGCATAAATGTCTGGCTGTTGAACTGGACCGATCCAGGTTGCTATCAAGCTAATTTTCTGTTAGCAGCTTTACATTACATTACCAAGGCTCATTAAAACAAACCTTTATCTTGGCTTTTTTCTGTTCTTCCTCTTCCTTTTCTCCCTCCCTGTAGCATAAGTCCTTTTCTGAGACATTGTTTTGCTAACTTAGCTTCTGACCGGAGCTTTGGGGTACCGACGGAGTGTGAAGTACCTATGGCGGCCACCAGGGGGCCTCAAGAGCAATTTATGTTTTTCTTTTTATCAATAAAATAATTTCTATATACATTATTAAACTTATCTTATTGTAAAAACAAATCACTTCACAGTGAAATTATGTGTTTTTGATATTATAATGACAGAATTTATTGCTAAAACAAACAAAAAAATCTGCTCCACTGAGGGGGCCCCTTAGTGGGCCTAACCGGCTGGTTAGTTTGCTTATGCCTTGGTCCAGCCCTGGTCCAGACGGTTCCTGGTTCCGGACATTGGGTTCCTGCAATTGTCTGCTACAAAACTTTCTGGCTTCCGACTCAGTCTGCTCGCATTTCTGCCTTTCACTCAGATTGTCTCCGGTCGGTTTTTGACCAATCAGCAAAGGGCAGCCAGTCCCCCTGTAGAAACCACAGGTCAAAGGTCAAAGTTTAACCTTCAGCTGTTCGGATGAAACCACGGTAACATCGTAAAACCCGGTTGGCAGTCTGACTGCCTACGGCCGCCATGTTTCAACTGCACTTCCTGTCCCTGTCCCCGGTCCTTCCTCCCATGTCTCCGCTGTTCTCTGCCCGGGACTTGTTTGGGACAGTCGAGGGGTCAGAGGTTGCATTTCCGCTGCCTGTCTTGGGATTCAGAGGTGTGTAGCTGTGGGTCAGCAGCGTCACACTCTGCCCGCCGTCCTTCGCCACCTCGTGGGAGTCGCCGGCTGGGCCGACAGGGCTGGCATTGCCTCGGCGACAGCAGCAGCAGATGACCCTGGAGACAGGTCTGACGATGGCACGGTGCAGCCCGCGGCGGGCGCTCTCGCTAACGAAGCAGTAGAGCGCCGGGTCGGCGACGCAGTTCAGGCTGGTGAGGAGCAGCGACACGTGGTAGTAGTTAAAGATTCCTGCACGAATCAGAAACGGAGATGAAAAACCGTGCAGGGGTCACCTGTTCCCAACAGAAAAGTCACCTGATCTCACAGGAAACTCACCTGCAATGAAGCTGCAGTCACGCTCGAACAGCGTCCGCAGCAGCAGGAAGACATGATACGGAGAGAAACAGACCAGGAAGATGAGGATGGTGCTGCTGACCAGCTGCCGGATCCGGGTTTTCTGGTCCGGTTGGGTTCCCGTGCTGCGGCCAACAGCGCGAAGAACGCTCAGGTAGCTCACCTGCATCAGGAGCCATAGACATAATAAAGACCAGTCCCACATTGGCTGCTCAAGCGGAGGAAATGCGGCGGCCATCTTGGAGCGGTCGTCGCTCCTACTTCGCTAAGCTAACAGTAGAAGATGCCTCAGCACTGCAGGATATTTTTTGTTCAAATCGATGGACTATTGACGTGAGGGCTCGGGGGATAAGATATTGTTTATATTTTGTTGATAGAATATTACTATACTGTATTTATGTCCACCAGCGAAATGCCAGATTAGCCATAGAGCTTGGGGTATAACCGGTGTTACAGCCCCGCTAGGAAGGCTAACCGAGTAAATCTTAAAAAGTTTTAACTATTCTCTAACACTGACTTAGATTATCTGACACAAGAGTCTACCTTAGAAATAAAACATTATTGTTGTAATATATTTTATAACATTCACCAGTTTACATGGGTGGAAAAGACCATTACTTATATTATCTTATTTCACCCTGTCAAAAATAAAGAGTTTTTGTTCTGAATGTTAGAAGTGAGAAACGGATTCACTGCACAGAATAAATCTACAGAATCTCTCTGACGCTGGTGAAGCACTGACTTACGACTTATATAGACACCATCCTTGTTTTAGGATTTAACACCAAAAAATATTAAAAAATGCTGCACACGGAACATTCAGTCTGTTGTACTACGTTTTAGGCTTAATGTTTTATTAATAAATACTTTCTGAGGTAGATTAGCTACCGCTTCTACTTTACTGAATTATTTAAACATACAAACTGTAGCCCACAAAACGCACATTTCATTAAAAAACTAAACAAAAACATCTTATTGCTGTCTTACCTTTACTTATCAATACAATCCATGCACCGCTAATTCTGCACAAAAATCTCCGTTCATCCAAAGCCAAGTCTATCCTCA
>NW_006800315.1:398549-400098 GCF_000485575.1 Poecilia formosa | reverse complement strand
TTCTAGGCACAGCCAAGATACTGGAGGAGAACCTGAAGCTCCCAGGCCTCTGGTAGAGGACCCGAGCTCAGAGGATGAAAGAGAGACCACCCGCAGAGGGTGAGAAGGGAATTTTTTTATATATATATATAAAACCGGATCCTCTCTGCGTTATGCTGGTTTTATTGATTGATCAGGCCGTGACACGGTTTGTCTTTAAAATGGATGGTTTCTCGATTTATTCTGATGAGAACAACATACAGAAAACAACCTGTTATTGGCTGCCCGCTCCGAGTCCTCTCGCAACACATGACAAAATGGGCGGGGCTAAGAGGCGCAGATATTTTAAAGACAATACCACAGAAGAAGAAATAAAAAGGAGGGGCTTCTGATCTTAAAGTAACACGGTTAAAACCATGAGAGTTGTATCAGACAGATAAGTCAGTGTTTTTTAACCTTTTTGAGCCAAGGTACATTGTTTTAATTGAAAAAAATCACGAGGCACACCACCAACCAAAAATGCAAACAAAGATACTCCATATATTACATATATAGTCATTCTTATCAAAGTGTCCTGATGGGAATCAAATAACCACAAAAATTTCATTTTTATCATATTTTACATTTCTTATTTCAAATTGCACTTAACATGTCCACTTCAAAAATACACCTGAACACCTGAACAGTCCCACAACACTGTGGTCTTAAATTTAAAGAAGTTGTAGAAAACTTCAAAGTGTTTTACAAACTAATCCACAAGCATTGGGTTGTATTTGGAAACATTTCACTGTTACAATATGAAGATTTGCATGTACAAAATGTCAATATCTGTATACATGAGGAGCTTATTTCACACAGACATGTTGTGGGAAATGGACCCATGTTCTTTCCAACTACTGCTGAGCTCCACTGTCTTTTCCATCACTGTCGTCACAGTCTTTCTAGATACGATGCTCTCACCGCTACAGGTAACATTCATGCATCACTAATTCTCTTGTTTTAATGTAAAATGCTCTGTACCTACTGCCATCTAGTGGTAAGAAAATTACATGAATTACTCAGTTTTCCATAAGGACGCAGCTAAGGGAGCGTCCTAATAAATCTGCTGGATATATTAAGGACACAGCCCTGCATCTCCAAAGCCGAACCGTGGTTTCGTTCACACCGAGCTTAAGTGCAGCGGCTTTATTTCCCTCCTGTACTACCAGATCAATACTCAACTTAAAATCTGCATCATACGAGTTTGAAAACATTTCTCCGTCATGCCTGCTGCTAGCATGTGGTTGTTCTAAATGAAAATTAGCACTTTCTTCTTTGATTTCCAATTATGACTTCGAATTATTCACTTCCTGCTAGAGAGCCCCCTGGTGGTTGAAGAAAAATACACAGAAAAGCCGCACCGGGCTACAATGGTTCAAAGTTTAGGAAAAAGGTAGCAGCTTATAGTCCGGAAAATACGGTACCATAGGTGAAATTGGATAATTGGTGAAAAAACACTTAGATAAGGAACAGACATTCTGTGTAATTATAACAAAAGAGAAGTACAACCAGGTGTACTTCTCTTATATAT
>NW_006800315.1:395343-397468 GCF_000485575.1 Poecilia formosa | reverse complement strand
AGGAGGTCAGAGTGGGTCACAGCGGGTCACAGGAAGTCACAGAAGGTTACAGGAGGTCAGAGTGGGTCACAGCGGGTCACAGTTGATGGCGGCGGTTTCTTACGGACAGGATGGCCAACGGGAACAGGAAGCCAACGCTGAAGCGGTAGTAGTTGACGGGGTATTCCCAAGGCATCATGGGGTAATGCTCGAAGCACACCGACTGGTTGGTCTGGTCTCTGCTCACCTCTTTGTGGCGAAAGAAAACCACACCCACTGCTACCTCTTTAAGCCAGATGGTGGCGCTGGCGATCCATGCTGCAGTCATAGAGCGGAGAGAGGTAAACCTGGAGAGGGGAAGGCAGAAAGGTTTTCCATGTGGCTTGAAGCTGCTGGTGTGAAACGGTTCCAGCGGATCTACCTGAGAGGATGGACCACGGCCAGGTAGCGGTCCATGCTGATGCAGCACAGGAAGCCGATGCTGATGTAGATGTTTTCGTAGAGCAGGAAACCACAAAGCTGACACAACCACTCTCTGTGCTGCCAGTCGTCGTTCTGAAAGAAGAAACAGAAAACAACCAGGCTGACATAAAACTGCCAAATCCTTCAGAGGTCTTCTCTTCAGCAGAACCCATTACCCGAAAGATGTACTGCAGCCAGAGCGGCAGAGACGCCTGGTAGAGCAGGTCGGACACGGTCAGGTTGAGCAGATAGACCCCCAGCTCGTTCCTCTGCCTCAGCTGGACCGCAGCGTGGTACAGAGAGTACAGGTTGGAGGGAACACCCACCTGAAATCAACCACCAATGTTTCACTTCATGTGTTGGGATTATATCGGACTGCCGGTGTTTGGTACCAGCTTCCTGTCACTCACTGACTCTGAGCCTGGGTATGCTAATGCTAACAGTTTCTTTACAGCTGTAGCTTCTGTTCATGTCTACTGATGTTTGGGAAACTCCTTCAAGTTTGGATCACAGCTAAAAAACACAAATACTTCAAACTCTGCTTGTTTTGATAGTTCAGACACTGAATATACCTTACTATGCATTAATACGTGCAGCGAGACAGTTTTAGCACTACAGCACATCTACAGTCTTCCTAATTGCTGCTTTACGGGCTCAGCCAATCAGCACCTTTTTGTTTCGTTGGTGCTGATTGGCTGAGCCCCAAATACAATTACAAACACCAGCTAATCATGCGTCACATAACACTAAGGCTAGGCTAGGTTTCTGCGTTTTCATCCAATAATATAGAAAACTTCAAAAAAAACTCAGCGAATGGTTTGGAGTTATCTACTGCTGTGATGCTGAAGGTTTGAGCTATTAGAGGTTTCTGGTTGGTTGAAGGGTTCAGTTCTTCTCCAGAACTTCTGGGTCCATTTTCTGAAGACCTTGTTCAGACATAAAGTTAAAACCCTAACAGTTTTACACCCCATAATAATCTTTATAGTTTTCTAGAAGTCCTTAAATGGTGTGAGCAAGACTGGACCAGAAGCAGGCAGAAGCAGCTTCAACAGCAGATCTAACAGAACATCTAGAGGCTTCAAATAAAAATCAAGGAACTCTCCAAACCAACCACAGTGATGCAGCAACCCTCTGCTGATTGGTCACTGCGGCAGCACTTCCTCGCTGCCGCAGCAACCGCTTCAGGCAGGAAGCTGCATTTCCGCCGCCCTCTCAGTTTGAAGCATTCAGCATGAATGAAGTTTTGCGCGGCCGGTGGAGAGCCTCTCACCAGGAGCACCAGGATGTAGACGCAGGAGAAGACGTACTGGTGGACTTCATGGCTGATGGTGCAGTTGATCACGATCTCTTCAGACATGTCCGACTCACTTACACGATCCAGCCAGAACACAACTGGTCTGCTGCTGCAGTGACGGAGAAAAGCAGCTGGTCCTGGTCTCTGTGGAGAACACGAGTCTGGCTTAGAACAGGTCCACTGTTTCTTAGCTGGTGATCCACCGGATCCCTCCTAGCAACAGCAAGCCAACACTGGTCACAGCCAATTAGCTAACACTGGTCACAGTGAATTAGCTAACACTGGTCACAGTGAGCTAACACTGGTCACAGTGAATTAGCTAACACTGGTCACAGTGAATTAGCTAACACTGCTCACAGTGAGCTAACACTGGTCACAGTGAATTAGCTA
>NW_006800315.1:386481-394859 GCF_000485575.1 Poecilia formosa | reverse complement strand
CAGCAAGCAACACTGGTCACAGTGAATTAGCTAACACTGGTCACAGTGAATTAGCTAACACTGCTCACAGTGAGCTAACACTGGTCACAGTGAATTAGCTAACACTGGTCACAGTGAATTAGCTAACAATATCACTTGACAAATGTTTCAATTGTTGACTGTCTCTATAACTTTGTATTTTTGTTTTTATGATGTAAAGCTCTTTGAAATGCATTCCTGCTGACTTGTGTTACTAATAAACTTGACAGTTAGATCAGAACCTCCAGACCCGGTGCTGTTTGGTATTCTGGGTTCAGATTGAATCAGGTCAGTTTGCACAAAGAGCCTCTCCACTGGACCCGGCCCAGCAGAACCTGGACCCAACCCAATGTGCCTCACAGCAGAATAAAGATGGCTTCCAGGATACCAAACAGATACATTTTCTATCCGGGCCAATCCATATTATTGCCCTCATTGGTCCCATAAGGGGCCCACCTGGTCTGTTCCGTTATCACGGCAGAATTTTTGAAAAGATAGTTCCCGATCTGAAACAGCTGAACCTGCCCATAAATATGTAAATCAGTATTAATACCCGAAAGGCTGCAGCCACGTGTCCCAGTTACCATGGCAACGGCCCCTGTTTGCAAGGATAGGCGGTTTTAATGATATAATCTGTTTAAAAGGCGCATTTCGGGAATGATGTAATGATTACTGATATTAATTACTGATTATCAATGATTTCCAAGAATTGATGTTTGATCTAGAGGTGCATCGATCGGTCGGCCACCGATAATATGGGCGATTTCCGTGAAAAAATGTCGGTGATCGCCGATCACGGTCTCTTGGTTACCGATCACCAAAACAATCACGTGTCTCACTTCGCAGTGAGATGTGCAGCTCATCTCCTCTTTCTTTCACACTGCGCAAGCGCACAGCAACAAATCCTGTCGTGTAACTATAACGCTCTGGGCGTAAATGGGGAAGTTTGAGTGTTGCGGCGGAAAATTGCCTCGGGAGTGAAGCACGTCAAAATCCATCAACACAACGAAGATAATATGGTAATTAATAAACAAGAATTAGACGGAGTTTGGCAACATCGAGGCTCAATGCAGGAGAAAAAAGACTTCTGGAGCGATCAGTCAGCAAGTAAAGCAGTAACTACCAACACTCACCCGGACTAGCATCACCGTCAGAAAGCTAAACAAATAAACCTAAAAATAATTCAAGTCTTCAAGCTGGCAGTGTAAGCCGCTGGTTCTGGTTCTGCTCCAGCTGTTGGATCTCCGCTACTGGTGGTAATATTTCACAGACGGAGCCGCTCAACCTCCACCCAGCAGTGAACTCTCACACCGAACCTCTGCTTAGAGCTGCAGCAGGGAACTAAAACAACAACAAAAATATTTTACATATGTATTAAACTTTCGCTGTCCTAACATAAGATAGATAACCTCTGAAAAATAATCGATCTCTGCCTCCTCCCGTGTTCTGCAAAATTACTCCGCTCAGTCAGAAACAGCCAATCAGAGCCAGCATTAATCAGCTAGCCAATCAGAGCCAGCATTAATCAGCTAGCCAATCAGAGCCAGCATTAACAGCTGGTCGCTATCAGGAAGTGTTGATTCAGTAACTCAAGATTGTTTATTTTAATGCAACCTGCGTTTGACTTTGAATGTCTCCTTTATTACTTTACATTATTTGATATAAACAGATTTATTTGACTAATAATTTATGGCACTGAGAGCCTTACTATTAAATATTATTTTACTGATTTCAGGTTTTTCAGTTGTCCTTTTGACTGAGTAGCTGCTGTTTTGTGCCTGTAAGTATTTTTGTTTATTTTAATGCAACCTGCGTTTGACTTTGAATGTCTCCTTTATTACTTTACATTATTTGATATAAACAGATTTATTTGACTAATAATTTATGGCACTGAGAGCCTTACTATTAAATATTATTTTACTGATTTCAGGTTTTTCAGTTGTCCTTTTGACTGAGTAGCTGCCGTTTTGTGCCTGTAAGTATTTTTGCATGTTTTATGTATGATGAAGTGAATTTATTGCCAGATCATTTTTTTTTATTTTGCCAAATCACATAGTAGCATTTATACCTAAAGCGAAAACTTAACAGTTAATCCAGGCGATCGAGGTTTGTGGACAAATCAGGTCCAGATTTCACGTTTCCGGTTTCTCGCTCATTTTTGTGAATCTCGAATTGTGTAAAATTTGGCGCCGCAGTTTCTGTGCGAACGCTTCATACACCAGAACCAGAACCAGGACAGGTCCCGGATGATTCGGCTCCAAGAGGTTCTGTTCTGCTTCCGTCCAGAACCAAAGTTCTGCTGGACCCAGCTGCTAATTGGACCTTCTGGACCAGAAGAACTCTGAACCAGCATGAGAGGTTCTGGTTGGTTCGATCCATGTAGGAGGTTCTGTCCGTGATGGACCGGGATGAACAGAACCAGAACAGAACCAGAACCGTGATGTTTGGAACCGGAAGCCTCAGTGAAGCACGGTGATAGAGGAGTGATGGTCCGGAACCAGAAACTCCTGTGAGTCCATCTGCTCAGCAGCTGAAGCTCAGTCAGAACCATCATCAACAGAACCAGGGTCCCAACGCAGCAGAATGTCCTAGTCAAAGTCCAGCCCTCCACCTGACTGAAGGAGAAGGTTCTGCATTGGTAACTCACAGAACCAACTGGACCTTCGGAGCTGAAATGTTTCTTTCGTTTCTGGAGGAAAAAAATGAGGAACCTTAGTTTCACTGAGTTTTTACATCCGGTTCTGGAGTTCTAACTGGACTTTGTTCTTGGCGGAACCGGGAGATCAGGACCCAACGGACTGTGCCAGACCCCCCCACCCAGACCCCCCTCATCTCCATGGCAACATTCCCGCGCGTTCCTACCATCAGCTGCAGGTCCAGCGGGAGAACCGTCCTGGTTCCGGAGAGGCTCCGCTTCTTTTCAGGGACAGCTGCGTCGCGGATCCGAACTTCTGTCAGAAGTTCGGTTTCGAAAGAACCGGAGAGCAGGAGAGGCTGCTTACCGGCTGTTTCCGCTCCGGCGGTCTGCGGCAAGCTGGCGGCGCGGCGCGGCGCGCGCTCACGCTTTAAAACACACGCGGCTCCTCTGCAGAGGGCGCATGCGCATCTTGAGTCAGGACGGCAGGAAACTACAGGAAGTTTTAGTCTCTCCGATCAGGGTCAGAACTGAGACCAGAACCAGAACCTCCTATAGGTTCAACTGGATCAACAGAACCATCAGTCCAGGCCATGTGCGAAATTCTGACCAGAACCAAGGTTCTGGTCAGAATTCAGAACCTTCTTTATGGTGCTGGACCGACCAGTAGAACTCTGGAAGGAGTGAATACTGTTCAGGTTCTGTTTGGTTCTGACACAGCCTAGGAACCAGGAGGTTATTCTGGTGCATTCTGGGAAATAAAACCAGAGCAGCAGATGTATAATCATCATAATTCAAAACTCACTGAATATTTAAGATTCATCAAAAACATGAATTCAGTTTCATCAGCGCTCCGTCGCTGCAGCATAATCAAATTAGTGATGATAAAAGTTATCACTATTAGTAATATTATCAATAATTACTCCAGGTGTTTTGAGGAACAGGAAGTTTTTAGCAGCAGCTTGAAGGTTGTGGGTTCGATTCCCGTCTCACTCCAGAAACACGATCAGAACCTTCTGGTTGGTCGTTTGTCTTTCTGTGGTGACCTCCAGGTGACCCCGCCTCTCACCTGTTGACCTCTGGAGGGATAATTATTTTGGAGTCTAATCAGTTCATCTGATTAATTCAGTTTATAGAAAATCAATGACTGCCGACCCGCCATTAAAATACCTAAACACTAGTAACTAGTTAATTACTACTTTATTACTAGTAGTTACTAGTTAATTACTAGTTCGGTTTGATGACCCGGTTTGGAACAGGAGGTTCTGTTGGGATTCTGACGGTTCTAGTGATCCAGAGGACATGGTTCTCCTGCGACCCGCCAGAACCGCCTAGAGAACCCAAACCCAGTTCTGAAATGAGCAGCGCAAGCCGTTTCAGTTTAGAGATCTTTATTCTACTGATTCCAGCAGAACCAGAACCACAGGTCCGTTTTCAGCAGTCATCACATCACAGCAGACAGCGACAGAACAAAATGCAGCCGGAACAAACTGGTTCCACCAGAACCCCAGCAGAACCTCTGGGCCCGGCTGAGTTCTGGCTCCAATATTTACACCAAATAAAAATGTACAAAAGTTACAGATTTACATAAAACGATCCAGAACCGGCAGAACCGGTCCGATTCAGTGTTTCTTCATTATCATCATCATCATCATCATCATCATCTGTTAAAGGGAAACCAGCTGATCAGAACCAGAACATTTCTGGTTCTGGACTCTCCTCCAGAAACAATGAGCTTCAAAATAAGAACCGGGTCAGAACCAAAGTTCTGTTCAGGAGACCTGGAGAGGAAATATGGACCAAAACTGGAACCAGACTTACTGGATCCTGGGTTCACCACATTCACACCGAGCTGGCTCTGTTGGGTTCTGTAGCGGATCTTTACGACGTATTTCTCTGTATTCCCGATCCAGACGCTGGACCGGGTCAGAACCACTCTGAGTGGAACATTCTGGGGAAACCGGGTCAGAAAGATGACTGGGTCATCTTCTGGCCTGATTTTCCGAATGGTGGTTCTGGAGGTTCTGATATGGAGCGGGTTTCTTGCTGCTGTCTATGTGGAACCAGAACCAGAGGTCAAGTTCCTGACCGAACCGGTTCTGAGGTTCTGTTAACAGAGGTCCAGTTTCTGCAGCCGGGCCTAGAGACCCAGCAGAACCACAGCCGTCTGGGCCGGGCCTCAGCCCACACTCAGTGGTTTTGGGTCAGACCCAGCGGTTCTGCTTCCCGGAACGAGAAAGTGATGCATTCTGGGACAGCAGCTAAACATGTAGGAAGGCTGTAATTACTGGGCGGTTCTGTTTACCCGGGCCGGAATGTTCCGGGCTGCTTCCCAGCATTCAACCTGCTGGCTACTCAGAACCAGCAGAACCTATCAGAACCAGGTTCTGAGCAAGTCCAGTTCTGTTCCAGGAATGTGTTTTGACCCGGTCCGGTTTAGACGCAGCCGTACTCGTACCAGACGGTCTGCGGGTCGTTGTTGGGGTCTGGAGATGCCGGCGTGCTTTTGGGTCGCTCCGAGGAGCCATCTTTGTTGGAGTAGGCGGAGTCAGAGGGCCGTCCCTCCGTCGAGGTGCCGCCTCCCTCGGGGGCAGGGTCGGGCTGCGCAGCCCTGACGGGGGTCACCATGGCGACCTCCCCGCGGTGGCTCCGCCCCCGGTCCTGCTGCAGGTTGAGGGACGGCGAATGGCGGACGGCAGGAAACCCTGTCGGCTCGGCAAACCGAGCCGACAGGGGGCGCTCGCGCTTGGCCCCGCCTCCGCACCGCGCCGCCCCGTCTGCCTCGTTTCCACGGTAACTGTCGGGTCCCTGGGAGCGCAGCAAGTCAGCGGAGGCCAGGCTGAAGGCCCTGCTCAGCGATTGGCCGGCCGGCTGTCGAGGGGAGGGTTTCACACTCTGACCCGGCCTCTGATTGGCCGAGTGGACGGTGGGAGAAACATAGCTGGTGGGCGTGGCCTGATCCCTGCCAGACGCAGCGGAGGGGGCAGGGCTTCGGCTGAAGTAGTCCGCCATCAACTCGTCAGCGCCTCCAGTGGACAGCTGGGGAACAACAATTAAGGAAACTGATAATCACTCCATTGATCTATTGACCTATCAGTGCCAGGGGGCGGGGCTTCTCACCAGGGGCGGAGACAGCAGGTTGCTCTCCTCCAGGAACTCCTCCAGTGTCACCATCTCACTTCCTGGAGAACCTGGGCGGGGCTTAGTCCTGGCCCCGCCTCCTCGCTGCGGTTGGGCCCTCTGGGGGGCGTGGTCATAAGGGAGGGTGGAGCTCCGTGACAGGCTCTGCTGTGATTGGCTGAGGAACATGACATCATCACTGGAGAGGCTGGTTGAGTGCTGAGGGCGATCGAAGGCATCTGAGACCAGGAGAGAGATTTGGTTCTGTTACCGATCCGATTCTGGTTCTGGACCATGTCTAGGTCGGGGGTTCTGGTTCTGGGTCGGTGTACCTCTACAGGTGATGGGGGAACTGGACCCGGACGTGTTGTGGCTGAAGTCTTCAGAACCGGGTTGGCCTCCAAAGACCGGGTTTTCGTCAAAGAAACCCGGAACGACAATTTCCGTGTCAGGAACGCAGCGTGTTCTGGTTCTGCGGGTCGCTGCCGTGCTGGTTCCGGAGGCCCAGTTTGGAGTGGAACTCGGGCGGTTCCTGTGGATCACACCTGGGGGGAGAACCAGCAGCAGAGTTAGCTTCCGGAACCGACCGAGAGTGTTCCCATGGAAACAGAGATGTTCTGCCACGCTGCCTGGAGGAGCTGTTGGTGCTGAACCAGACCGGTTCCGGTCTACAGCCTGAAACGGAAACCTGTCCCTGTGGTTGCTCCTGCTGAGGTGAAGGGGGCGATGTTGGGTAAAACAGGATGGAAACACTCAACGTTTCAGGGACATTTCATGTTTTGAAGCATAATAAAGAAAAACTGACTCCAGCTGAATTGGCAGAAACGTTTCCTTCACCAGCAGATGCAGTTAGTCAGTGCAGGGGGCATCGCTGCTCACTCCCCGGTCACATCGCATGCAGCACTGCAACCTCCACCCGCATGTCTGCAGCCTGATGTGTCAAAGGCTGCGTTCACACTGCAGCCTGAAGTGACCCAATTCCGATTTTTTTGACGTAATGCGACGTGTATCCGATCTTTTCATGACAGTCTAAACAGCACAGGTCGGATTCTTTTCGAATGCGACTCGGGCCACTTGGACATCCGACACGTATCCAATTCAAACGCGACCTAACGTTCACGTCGCATTCATCCGACCTGAACGTCACTGATACTCGACAAACTCCACTATAATGCATCCTGATACACAAGTGGGAAGAATAACAACAAACATGGCGGACTATGAGGATTAAGTTGTTAATATGCTGCAGATGTGTAAGCTAAGCTCCACCGTTAGCCTCCATATTTACTTCCACAAACACAGAGCACTTCTTCTGTTCGTAGCGGTTGGCAGAACACTGAGAACGCTGATGTTATTGCGCCCTCTACTGGGCATGCGGGACACTTCCAGGTTCTTGCCCGTTCACACTGCAGAACACATACAGGTTGCATATGTTTAGAAGTGTGAACGGCCACGGCAGAAACAATCCAAACACTCGGAATTGGGTCACTTCAGGCTGCAGTGTGAACGCAGCCTGAAGTGACAAGTTCAGGTTCAGGTCTGGTCGGGTCCGGCTGCTGATGTCATGGCGACGCGGCGGCTGCTCACCGTTAGCTTCGTCTCCGTTGACGCTGTCGCTGCTGCTGCGATGTCCACCGCGCTCAGCCGGGCCTGTGGACCAATCAGAGAGCGTTAAACCCAGTCCGCACCAATCAGGGCGAAGCGGCGCAGCGGCCGTCGTCCTTCTGGGTCGGGCCCGACCAGGACCATGGAAACAGTTCAGCCAGCATGTCCTGCTGAGGTTCTGCTCAGGTCCGATTCCAGGAACCAAACCAGAACCCCTGCAGACTAAGCAGCAGATGGAGCAGCAGCCAAACAGCGCTGAGCGTGGCAGGAAGAGGCGGGGCTTGGGCAGGAAGGAGGTGGAGCAACAGGTAAACAGAACTACTCACTATTAACTCGTCCATCAGCATGAAGAGCGAGAGAGAGAGAGAAAGAGAGAGAGGGATGGGAGATGATGATGATGATGATGAAGGGGGAGGGGCCTAGAAAACTCCTGTGGTTGCGATTGTAGGACTACTGATGACCTCATCTGTGATGTCAGAGGATGACCAAAACCGCAGGCGTCTGGAGAGAGAGAGGGCGGGGCGAGACGAGGAAGAAGAGGAAGAGGAGGGGAGGAGCTTGTCCTGACTTCTGCTGCGCAGGAAATGGAAACGTCTGGGGGGAGGGGCTGATAGGAGGAAGATGAGTAAAAGAAAAGTCATTGATCAGATATTGATGATTGTTTCCCAGCAGAACTAGGGATGCATCGATCTGATATCAATATCTGTATCGGTTTGATACTGAAGGAAATTGTAGATCAGGAGTCCAGAGTTTCCTCCAGCTGGGCCCAGTTTACCTGGCTGAGCAGGCAAATGTAACTGTAGTTTACTAAGATGCATTAATGAACAGCTAAATCTCAAAGATTAAACTGACAGCATCAGATTGTTGCTATGGTAACAAAACAATCTAATTATGTAGATTGTTCTTTGAACTTTTACAAAGTAAACTTGCCAGCTCCTTAAAATCTTAAATTTAAATAATTAAACATTTTAAAATCTTTTAATTTATCTATACTGAAACC
>NW_006800315.1:369534-384493 GCF_000485575.1 Poecilia formosa | reverse complement strand
GTGTACTTGGACTGGACCGACCTCAGCTTGTTTTGGTTCTGCTCATGAAGCTGAAAGTTAGCCATGGCTAACCTGATATTAGGTTAGCATGGCTAACATGATAGCTCATTAGCATCAACACGTAACTCAGCAGAAGGCTTTGGAAACAGGAAGCTGCAGCGGAGGAATGTTTTTCAGTTTGTTGGGAGTTTGAGAGCTTTTACTGTTTTAGATGACGTAGCATCGCTAACGCCTAAAATAAAATACTTATTTGTGTTAGGCTTAAGGAAAACATCGTCTAATTTGTTTATTTTTCCGTTGATGTGACGATTTACGCTTCGGTTCATTCAGGCTCAGGATGCAGACAATTCATAAACTCAGCGACTGCAAAGCGACTTAACCTGATTGTTTTTATTTACAATTATTTTATTGGCAATAAATACAATTAATATAAGTAATATTTAATGGTGCAGAAAAAGATTTGCAGTTTTGCAGAGTTTGAGCAATCTGTCCTTTATTGTGCAATTTACATTACAAACAGAAATGTTATATTTATACATAAATGATGAATTTCTGAACCATTGAAAGGTTTGTTGCAGTTTGACTTTACCAAAGTTAGACTTATTGATCAGTTTCTGGATTATTGATTCTCTATTAGCTATCAGACTGTTTCTCCGTGTCTGACCAGCTGGAGGCGCTGTTGCTGCTTCAAAGAGCTGAACTTCCTCTCAGTCACTCAAAAAACATTGTTTAATCGCAGGACTGGAAAAGAAAAGCTGGATTGGTGCATACCTCCCCAGAGCCAACCCAGAGTTTGCCCCAGTGTATTATAAGCCTGGCAGCCCGCCAGGCTTTTCTAGCCCCCCAAACCCCTCTGCCAGGCTAAGCGTTGCTTGATTTTGTTTTTAGGAAAATAATAGTGTAAAAAAAAAAAAAAAAAAAAAAAAGATTGCAAACGTCTATTGCTTAGAGCGTTTCATTGACAGAGCAGATTTATTCCTAATAGATAAGTTCATAGTTTATGCATTTAAAGCCGGGAGGACCAATCACACAGGTGGCACCTTTGCGCGTTGCCTCTGCACTGCCGCTGCTTTATCTTTTAAGTTTACCTCAGCACTCCTCTTTTCACTCAAACTGGACTCAGGCTAACCTGTATGGATATTTACATCAACTTCCTGAGGGAAATTATTTTTTCTTTGGAGAACTCGACATCAAGGTGAGAATTTAAAACCCACCTTGTTAGCTCTGGTTGTGCAGCTCTATGCGAACAGCAGGAATAACTTGTCGTTGTGCTTTCTGAGGTGTGTTGAGGAACAGTGGGAATGATTTATCTTTTGGAACAAAGAATTATATGTGGCATTTACATCCCAACACGCTGCCCAGTGTGGAAATTATATAGCACATTTTCAGCAACAAGGTAATACAGAGTGCTTAAAGGAATTAAAAGGAAATACAAACAAAATAACAAACCAAAAGAAAGAGCAAAAGGACAAAAAGCTAATAATGTTGATCTAAAGTAAATTAACTAGATACTCCTGTTCAGGGTTGGTAGTTAAGTATCATCTGGTCTAATCCCTGTTCTGGTTTGGAAGAATAGGAGTCTAAAAAGTAGTTGCTAAGGTAGTTTTTCTGGGTTCCAAGTTCTAATCCCAGTTCTGGGTTGCTAAATAAGAGTAAGAAAGTTTACTCTGGACTTTCTAGAAATGCTCTAAATTTATAAAAGTAAGGAGTACTCCACAGTTTATAAGAAATAATAAAAACTAAATGTTCCTGCTCGTTCCAGTTCCTTTTCTGCGTTTCAATAATAGGAGTCTCTCTGCATAATAATCTAAAAATTAATATAATATTGGTTTAAATAGTGAGTACTCTACAGTTCCTAAAGAATAAGCTAAAGCAGAGGTTCCCAAGTGTGGGGTGCGCCCCCTAGGGGGGGATGCCGTGCCATTGCAGTGGGGGTGCGGGAAGCGGGAAGCTGTCTGGATAATCCAGGAATCCACAAACTCCAAACAGCAGAAATCCTGTTATCATGAATAAATCCAGGGTGAATCCCACCGGGTGTGTCCCTGCAGGACAAGAGGCTCTCCTGTGTCCAGACTTCTCATCAAAAATGTTATCAATTGCATTGAGAGATCGGTTGACCAGACCCATAATTTGTAGATTTGGAGGATGTGCAAAGAAAGGCTCCAAAAATATATAAAAAGACCGAACAAAAACAGAGCAAACAGAGCAGGAATGGGCAGGGAGGGAGCAGAGGAAAAAAGTCATGTCTGCCCTGTAAAGTTCATGTCTGTGTCCCGGTTGGTCGCAGCGTTAGCGGTTAACTAACCAGCGCTAACCTCATCATGCAGGTTCAGCCTGGTGAGGAGCTTTAGCGCTCTACTCGTAGTCACACATCACGCTGTGTTTTATATTATTCTATTATTATTTTTAGTATTATTTTTCCAGTTAAACGATGTATCAAACCATATCAGATTCTTTGTCTACTTAGACAGAGTTAATGCGCACAGAGATCAGAGAAACTCGTCCTCAAACCTGAGCAACCACAACAGTTTCTGTGATTCTTATTAAAACTCAACAGACATGAAATGTTAGAGCTGCTAAAGCCACATTAGCAGCATTACATGAAATGTCCTGGTTGTTGCTCAGTGCAGCAGGTTTAACTCATCCTACAGGGCCGGTCCAAGGCTGATAAGGCCTGGAGCAGAACCTGACTGAGGGGCCCCATCAGCAGCTTTAACAGNATAACAAACCAAAAGAAAGAGCAAAAGGACAAAAAGCTAATAATGTTGATCTAAAGTAAATTAACTAGATACTCCTGTTCAGGGTTGGTAGTTAAGTATCATCTGGTCTAATCCCTGTTCTGGTTTGGAAGAATAGGAGTCTAAAAAGTAGTTGCTAAGGTAGTTTTTCTGGGTTCCAAGTTCTAATCCCAGTTCTGGGTTGCTAAATAAGAGTAAGAAAGTTTACTCTGGACTTTCTAGAAATGCTCTAAATTTATAAAAGTAAGGAGTACTCCACAGTTTATAAGAAATAATAAAAACTAAATGTTCCTGCTCGTTCCAGTTCCTTTTCTGCGTTTCAATAATAGGAGTCTCTCTGCATAATAATCTAAAAATTAATATAATATTGGTTTAAATAGTGAGTACTCTACAGTTCCTAAAGAATAAGCTAAAGCAGAGGTTCCCAAGTGTGGGGTGCGCCCCCTAGGGGGGGATGCCGTGCCATTGCAGTGGGGGTGCGGGAAGCGGGAAGCTGTCTGGATAATCCAGGAATCCACAAACTCCAAACAGCAGAAATCCTGTTATCATGAATAAATCCAGGGTGAATCCCACCGGGTGTGTCCCTGCAGGACAAGAGGCTCTCCTGTGTCCAGACTTCTCATCAAAAATGTTATCAATTGCATTGAGAGATCGGTTGACCAGACCCATAATTTGTAGATTTGGAGGATGTGCAAAGAAAGGCTCCAAAAATATATAAAAAGACCGAACAAAAACAGAGCAAACAGAGCAGGAATGGGCAGGGAGGGAGCAGAGGAAAAAAGTCATGTCTGCCCTGTAAAGTTCATGTCTGTGTCCCGGTTGGTCGCAGCGTTAGCGGTTAACTAACCAGCGCTAACCTCATCATGCAGGTTCAGCCTGGTGAGGAGCTTTAGCGCTCTACTCGTAGTCACACATCACGCTGTGTTTTATATTATTCTATTATTATTTTTAGTATTATTTTTCCAGTTAAACGATGTATCAAACCATATCAGATTCTTTGTCTACTTAGACAGAGTTAATGCGCACAGAGATCAGAGAAACTCGTCCTCAAACCTGAGCAACCACAACAGTTTCTGTGATTCTTATTAAAACTCAACAGACATGAAATGTTAGAGCTGCTAAAGCCACATTAGCAGCATTACATGAAATGTCCTGGTTGTTGCTCAGTGCAGCAGGTTTAACTCATCCTACAGGGCCGGTCCAAGGCTGATAAGGCCTGGAGCAGAACCTGACTGAGGGGCCCCATCAGCAGCTCTAACAGCTTCTGTGTTGGATTTAATCTGGGAGAGGAGGAGGAGTTTATTTTATTTTTTTCTTTACTTTATCAACTTTCATAACACATTCTTTACAGCATTTAAGTTTTATACAACCCTGTACACTTTAATATATAAAACCCCTACACGAAACATAAAATAAAAATAAATAAAATAAATACTTAAATAAAACACACACATACACACAAAGAAAATTATAATGACAAATGAAAATGCAAAAATCTGTTCACTCCATAGTCCCACTCCACCCGGTCGAAAGCCTTTTCAGTGTCAAGTGATAAGGCAACTTTAGGAGTTACAGTTCACTCCGTGTGTAATATGTTAAAAAATCTATGCAAGTTGAAAAAGCCATGCCTTCCCTTTACAAATCCTGTTTGATCAAAATAAATAATATGAGGTAAACATCGTTCTAGTCTGAGAGCCAGGATTTTAGACAATATTTTTAGATCCACGTTTAACAGAGAAATAGGACGATATAATGAACACTCAAGTGGAGCCTTATTTGGCTTCAATAATAGAGAAATGGTAGCTTGACAAAGCGTTGGGGGAAGACATAGCAAGTTAAATGATTCAACAAATATCTCGTAACAATGGAGATAAACTACCTTTATAGGTCTTGAAAAATTCAACTGGGTATCCATCTGGTCCCAGAGACTTTTCATTCTGCATTGAGTTAATTGCCAATTTCATTTCTTCTACAGTAATCTGGTCCTCCGGTTGATACCTAAATGTAGAGTCAAAAGTTGGAATCGTATCAAACAGTCCAGGCATTTTTAAAGATTCTGATTCATAAAGGTTAGAGTAAAATATTTTAAAACTCATTTATTTTTTGTGGATCAATAGTGACCTGTCCAGATTGGGTTTTAATTTCGGGAATTAAATGTGAAGTTTCGGATCTATGGAGCTGATGTGCCAAATCTTAGATGTTTTCTCCCCATGCTCATACCACATTCCTCTAGACCAGAGGTTCCCAAACTGTGGGGCATGCCCCCTGGGGGGGCGCCGTGCCATTGCAGGGAAGGCGCAGGAAGCCGTCTGGATGAAACAAAAAACATGAACACTGTATGCGTTGGGTTTTTACCTTAGAATGGCCAACTCTCTGTTATTCCTGTCAATTTGATACAGTAGAGGCTTCCACACTTCCCATATTTGTGTCCTCTGTCACTTTTATCAGCAGTTAAAACTGTTTAATCCGTTGTTAACATGTTTTAACCTGTTTTTCCGAGCTGCCTTTAAACGCAACATGAGCGCTACGACGCTCGCGCTGGGTTTCCACCTGTGAAGGAGACCTGCTGCTGCTGGGCGGAGCTACGTAGGTTTGTGTTAGAATCACGGCAGCAAACCAGCAAAACGCAAAGAACTTTTCACAGTTTTTCCCTCCAAACTAACCGACTGAGTTGAGTAAAGCTGCTGGATGCAGGTAATGTTAGCTAAAGATGACTAGCTAATGTTAGCTAAAAGATGACTAGCTAATGTTAGCTAAAAGATGACTAGCTAACATCAATACAGAACCTTCAGCTTGTTAACAAGTAGCTTAAGCTACTGGTGTTGTCTGTGTTCAGCTACATTCATTCTGCCCCTCCTTGTTCGTCTGGAGCCGGGCTGAGTATAACAGGGAGTCTCTAAGAATCCCCCCTTCGCTCACACACATCGTTCAACCAGACAGCTTTCTGTAAGCCATAGGGGGCCAGAAAAAGTTTGGAAACCACTGCTCTAGACTGAAGAATCAAACGTTCAGACTGTTCAATTCAGTTCAATTGAACTCAGTTTGCAAAGTCAGTCTTTGTTTATACAAATCCAGAGACTAAGTTATAGAGTATGAAATCAGATCTGTCAGTTCAGTTAAACGTTTTACCTTTTGTTTCTTAGGATGTGAGTAATAGGATATGATTTAACTGCGTAAAAATGCTTTCAAGGTTTCCCAAACTGTACTAAAAGCTATACCAGGTAAAATGTTCATTTCGAAGAGAAAATTTATTTGTTCAGAAATATATCGTACAAATTCTTTATCTGACAGAAGAAGAGGACTGAGTCGCCAAGAATACGCAGAACGTTTGTCTGGAAAACTAAGTTCCAAAACAAGCGGGCTGTGATCAGATAAAACTATGCTATCATATCTACAAGCTTTAATATTAGGAAGTCATTTTTTATCCACAAAAAATAATCTGGACGTGAATACGTTTGATGAACTGCAGAAAAAAAGGAATATTGTTGGGTATATCAGGGTTTATCCAGAATTTCCAGAGTTGAATTTACTACCTTTCACTACCGGCCGGAAACCCTGTATATGGGTGCAAATATATGCACAGCACCATAATTCTGTAAAAATGACTGTAAAATTATGGAAGACTTCAGGAGTGAAACATTTTTGGTCCAGGAACGATCCAACACTGAGTCCATTCATGTCTCCTCTGAGAATCAGCTGGTGAGTATCAATTAGAGGAAGGGAGTGAATCAAGTTGTTTAAGAATTTAGGGTCGTCAAAGTTAGGGGCCCAATACGTTTGCTAAAATAATGGGAGTGTTAAAAAGTGACCCAGTCACAGTTACATAACGGCCATTTGAGTCAGTCATTATATCCGATACTATAAATGTTATTGACCAGAATTGCTGCGTCTTGTGCTTTACCATTAAAACTGGAATGAAAAATGTTCCCAACCAAACTTCTTCTAAGCCTTAAATGATCTATATCTTTAAGGTGCGTTTCTTGCAGAAATGCTATATGTACCTTAAGAGATGAGAAAGTACCTTATTCCTTTTAACTGGATGATTCAATTCTTCCATATTCCAGTTAACAAAATTAACATGGCAACCATTATTTACAGAGGTATCGTCAGTGGAAGACATCTACATACATGATGAGACAAAATGGTCCAAATCACATTGATTAGTCTTGTCATTGGTGTACACCGTAAATGTATAGTTAGCCCCCGTTTGTGCAAATAATAAATGACAAAGAGAACAAAGAAAATACACACAAAGCAACAAAAAAAGACATGTACTCACCCATCCCTTCACATTCAGTGTTGTCCCCAACTGACAAACACAACATCCCCAAAGCCTCTCTGCTTTCTAAAAAACTATTCACCCTAAACTCAACCACAGTCCCAAACAAAAAGAAAGAAAAAAAATAAATGTCTAAACTATAAACCACCCATTTACCCCAAAGCGCACTGGAAAAAGTCACAACATCAAACAATATATGTTTCAATTTAAAAAAGACAAGAACAGACTCCTAAAACAACTAAAATAACAAAACAAAAAAATAAGGTGTGTTTATTTAACGTCTACCATACGCCGGTTCGGGCGGTGCAGTTCGTTTAGCACACAGTCTACCAATGCCACTATCCACTCAGCTGCCCCAGAAAGACAAACAAATGCACCATCCGTACGCATCAGTCTGTAGATGCAGGAGTATCCCTCAAAGTTTTTCAGTCAAACCGGAAAACTAACAGCTAAATAAAAACAACCAGAGACTAGACAAAGAGTCCCCCTTTCAAAAATTAGCAACGTTTTAACATAAAAGTCCCAGGTCTCACGTAACAAATTAACAGTACAGTCTCGTATCCTCACAGCCTTTCCTGCACTCTTAGAAATGGCTGTAAATTTACGGTGGAATTCCAGCAGTAACATACTGTTATTCCAAAATACAGTAGGATATTGTCAATTTGATGTCTTCTTCTGTTGTCACAATCAAGACTGACGACTGGCAGTAAACTACCGCAAAATAATTGTTCAATACAGTTTTTTTTCCTAGGCAAGACATTTTACTTGTATTTGCATCTTAGAGAACCAGCATTTAAAGACAATATTAAATGGAAAGACAAAAAAACTTTCCATAATAAATCTTTTTGGGAATGAATCGAAATCTACAGAGCATAATTAAAAATGTTAGAATACCAGTGCTGGTGTTGTATGTTAAAAAAACAATGTTAATTAAACACTTGTTTAGTCAAATTCAAAGATGGGTTTGTCAGTTTCCCTAAAGAGATGGTGTTTGATAAAGAGTTGCTCCCACAATCGCAACGTATCTGTGACGTCACGTGTTTGATGGGAGACAGCAGTGTGGCGTCTTGTCTAGAGCTTATCATAACGAGGTAAGTTCCCCAAAGCTAGTAAAACATGCTCTTTTTGTTCTTTCTTTAATGTATTTATGTAATGTAATGGTGATGTGTTGTCTCAATGTTTATAACTCCCTGGCTGACATTATACTACAATGTATGCTGTGTTTATACTGTTATGTATTCTGTATCTCAATAAAGATCTATTAAAAAACAAACAAACAAAAAACAAAGGTAACAAGACCATCATGTTTTTGATTTTGATTATTTTTAATGAATGCATTAACTTTCTGTTTGCGCAACAGTATCAACTTATGCTTAACGTAAGTTTATTTGTTTGAATATCGCGGAACGACTGTTCAGTACAGGGGAGCTCAAGTCCAGTCCTTGAGAGCTGCCATCCTGCAACTTTCAGATGCTTCCCTGCTCCAATTAACACACCTGAATGAAATGAATGGCTGGTTAGCAGGTCTGTTCGGAGCTGATGTTGGAATAAAGATGCATCGAAAAATTGCAGGACCTCTCGAGGACTGGACATGAGCACCCTTGGTTTATTATTTTTGTTAGCAGCTGAGGCTAGCCAAGCAGGTGTAGCAGGGGGTGTCAGTGGTTAAACGAACATTAAAACTGTCAGAAAGGCCGTTTGAGTTAACATTATTTAGCTGCGGAGTCGTTTTCTTGAAGTTTCCAGTAGCTGTGCTGGACCGGTGGTTTGATCTATGCGATCAAAGCTAAGCCAAAATGTTTTTGTCTCTATAAATAATAATGATAATAAATAATGACATATTGGCTGCCTCTTTTTTCTTCATTAGTACTTCATGATGGTGACTGAAGCCTGTTATGATGACTTCAACACATTTCTTCTGACAGGTTGGTAGAAGAAATCCTCTCCAGAATGTTTCTATAAGCTGACTAATTTCTATAATGCCTAATGTCTGAGTTGTGTTCATGGTAATTATTTCTGACATTTTTATGCTTTATGTTGTAGGTGGTGAAAAATGCTCTCCAGGGTAAACCGGGTGGACAAAGTATTTTGGTGGGTCTGGTTAGTTTTGCTCACTTCTCTTTAAAATCTGTATTTATTATCCTAATGTGTCTGCTATTTATCCTGTTGTTCCTCCAGGCTGGGAAAACCAGGCATTCTTCCGTTGGTTCATGTGCTTCGTCCTACATCTAAAGGCCACAAGAAGAATCCAAAACAGCTCATGTCAAACTGTGGACCATGTTTTCAGATATGTGCAGGTATGTGGTTATTCTAATGATCCTACTTTGTAGAAGCACTTTCTCATTGGCTTTGTTCGCTATCTGAATGTAGCTGTGCTGCTAAATATATTGAATAATTTTTATTATTTGTCGTCTTATCATTATGTCAAAGATGCAAGCCAGTGTTGAAGCCTTCCTCATTGCCGTGCAACCAGGACAGCCCTTCCTCCTGCATGTTGGTGAAAACAAGAGCAGCACCAAAGACACTTCACCCCATCAGTGATCCCAAGGTCATCCAAGGTAGCTTTTGATGAACTTCCAAAGCACACTTCACCTTCAGTGCAAAGTACCATGAATTCCTCTACAACTTCTGTACATTAATCCAGCCTACAGTTTTCAACATTGATGTGACTTGCACGACAATTGAGGAGTTTAAGATCCTTGCTTTTACTTTACCTGGCAGAGTGGACACTCTTTATTATGATGATCATTTAAATGCATACTGTATCAATAAGAGGATTTGTTTTGTGTTCTTCCAATTAAGGACTTGGTTTATTACAATCCCTGTGGCAAGCAGTTTTCTGCATGGTCAGCATTGAAGGTCATATTGTCTTTGAGAGGGTCCAGCCAACCATTCCAGACAGGACAGTGTTGTCCATCTTCTACATTTTCAACCTCCAATGAGGCAGCCAAGATTTTGGTTCATTCAACGGTAAAACCATTCCTATAATTTTTTTTTACAATGACATGGTTTTAAAGCAAGTTATGATTTACTGTTAAGAAGCAATAATATTTTCTGTAACATTTAAGTTCTAGAATGTGTGTATGTGATCCTTTTGTTTGTGAAATGTTTGTTACCTTTTGGGTGTGTCCTTGTAGCAGCCATCTTGGAACCTACCAAAGAGGAGGCCCGCCTCAAACCCAGCTCTTTTATAGAAAGGGCCATGTTTGCTGGACTTTGATTGGCTGGGCAGTTAATTGAGAAGGTGGGGACAACAGTATATAAAGGGACTGTTGGCTGAGCCAAGAGAAGGGAGAAAAGCTTGAGAAGATGTAATTTTGTCTTGTCCGTGAGCCATGCTGTGCTGTGCTGTGCTGAAGGAGGCCTAATAAACCACCTTTGTTTATGCTACAGCCAACTTTGAGGAGTTTTTTCTTCCACACCACACCTCTCAGTGTAACATTAACATTTGACAAAGGTGGTGATGTTTTCTCTTTACGTAATTAAAAACAGCTTTATTTATATATTGTACCAGCTGTATTCAAAATGTCACACTATTTATATTCTCAGGAATTTTCCCATTTTTGATTTTGTTTTTTAGTCGCTTCATTGGGATTAACCCAGAAAAGGGCACAAAAGCTGGTCATGGGAAGATGGTATCCAAAAAGACAGGCAAGACTATTCAAAAGAAAAAGTGACAGTCAATGTTCAGGTTTCCACGCTCATCAAAAACTTGATGGACTTTGAGTGGCATCTCATTCAGGTTAGTTGTTGTCCTTTTCTATTCTTTGAAATCTTTCTGTTTCCATATTATTTAGGATCTAAAATGTATTGTCTTTTCTTTTTCCATGTTGGACGGTGCCGGTCAACATGGAATCTAATCTGCATCTAATAAAGTAAGTGCCACTTGGACTCTTGAAAACCATTAATAGTTCACATTTTAAAACTGTGTTAATACTAGAATTCCACATTATTTCAGCCATGTTGAATTTTAGATTTTGGAAGTCCTTTTTCTTTGATTTGTTTAGTGATACCCAAAGCATGGATATTTCTTTAAGAACTGTGTTATCTTCATAAGATTGTAGAAATTAATGAGTTAGGGTAGTGTTGGTGAAACTATATATGGACTTTGAAGGCCTATTTTTTACCAGTTCTCTGAGGAATGGTTTTGTTATTCCTTTTGAATGTTTGAATATACTGGAAATATATGTGGTTTGAGGCATAGTGGTGCCTTTAAATAAAAATTCTGTTTTGAAGGTTGCTTATCACATCCTCTTCTGTGTTATGTGAAGTTCTGATTATGCAGATTTTGCATTTTAGAACCGCACCAATTGTAGCACTTCTAAGAAGCCTACACTGGGTCAGGTATTAATGTTCTATCGTAAAACAAAGACTGTGCTTTAAAAAGTATCATTACAGTTTTCTTGGCAGTAGCTTACTCAATGTGAATGCAGTAGTAAAACTAAATTTACTGCAAAAATACTGGAACGCTACTATTTGAAGGTATATTTACTTTCACCACTGTATTGTATGGTGGCCAACAGGTACAAACACCCAGCAAAGACGAGAAAAATACACGCAACAAAAAAGATGCAAACAAAAAATGCTGAAAACAGAAGTGATCCAGACCACTAGAGGGAGTCGAACACAGAACAGCTGTGTCCAAAGTCAGGTTTTGCATTGTTGGGTCCTCAACGACCGGAAGAGAGAAACTGTAGCTTTCAGCTAGCTGCTTAGCCTCTACCGTGGCGTTCTGTTGCTTAGCAACCGTGACAAATTGAATCACATAGCGGCGAAGGAAAAAAAAAACGGACTGGAAGTATGTTTTTTTTCCTCCTGATTTCTCTATTACTTTTCACCTTTTGTAATAAAGGCTGTTGCATATTTAAAAAATCTTAGTCTGATTCTAAAATGTTCCAGCACGTATAGCACATTTACACAAGGAATGTAAGCAAAGAATCCCTTTTCAGATACTCTCCAAATATCAGGTAAGACAATACAGTTTAATCAAACTATTGTATTTTTAGGCTTAACTTTAATCAGTCAAACCGATTTGCTCAGGAATATATTAATTATTTGAGTGAACCAAAATATTACAACTAGATGTTACCTGACTTAACTGTCATTTGGGAAAACCCAAATGAGTCAGGTGTTCTAAACCTGGACCAGCTGGCAGCAGGCGAGCGGAGCTGGGTGTTAATGCAGTGGGAGCAGACGTTTCCGAAAACGTTGGAGCAATATTGCAATTAGGTGATGCACTGATGAACCGAGCAGAAATGAGAGATTTATACATCTACATTCTCGCCTACAAACATTGTTTAAATAATGTTGTCACGGTTGCTAAGCAACATAACGCCGAGGTGGAGGCTAGGCAGCTAGCTGAAGGCTACAGCTTCTCTCTGCCTTCGCAGGACCCCTCTTCCGTAGACCGGGTCGTTTCTCAAGGCCATGACAGAATAAGCTTGAGAGGATGAAAGACCCTGAACTCGGACACAAAGCTCTAGTGGTCTGAAACACTTATTTTTATATATTTTTTGCATGTCTTTTTTGTTTGCGTCTTTTCTTTGTTCTGTTTTTCTCGTGTTTGCTGCGCGTTTGCACCTGTCGGCCACCGTAGTATTTTAACGATTCTGTATTTTAGTTCTGCTGGGCTCCATATGGTTATGTGTATTTGTTATAAGTTGCATTGTGATCACTGTTATGTGTAGAGTGTTATGGGGTTCCCCTGTCTGACTGCTGACTCCCCTCACATGTGATGGACCTGTCATGTGGATGGGGGATCAGGACCGATGCTGACAGAACACCGGAAGAGCGGAGAGTTCAGTGTGTTAGCAGTGAAGCTATTCAATTGAGTGTAACGGTTTGTTAGAGGGCCGAGCTGCAGCGTAAGGAATAGCAGCTCGCTTTTATTTCTAATAAACCCTGTTGACGGTACCACATCTGCGGTGTGTTGGCGTCATTACAGTATTTACTTACAGTACTACACCACTTTAAAAGGTAATTACAGGATGGAAAAGGTAAATGTGGTATGTACAGACGCCAGCTTTTTTTTTTTTTTTTTTTTACCGTTTTTTGTTAAGAATGATAAAAAATAAAATAAAAACTGGCGTCTGTAGCTACCAGTTTTTTTATTATCGTTCTTTCAGAAAAACGGTAGATTACCGTTCTTTCGAAATAACGATAAACTACCCAGCCAGCATGCCTAGGTGGGCCCCATGTGGGGGAAAGGAGGGCTGATATATGGGTCCCATATGGGTTTGTCCGCGGGTTCCACGATGGCCCCACATGGGTTTGCCCATGTAGGGCCACAGCCCACATGGGCCCTACATGGGCCCTAAATGGACAAACCCATGTGGGGCCATCGTGGAACCTGCGGACAAACCCATATGGCATGCCCTCCTTTTCCCCACATGGGGCCACCTAGGCATGCTGGCAGGGTACTGGCAGCTACAGACGCCAGAAGTTTACCGTTATTTCACAGTATCTATGCCGTACTTGCATTGACGGTAACCTACTCTCAGGATTAATTACGGTACAGCTACTGTGTATTTACAGTAAACTTCTGGCGTCTATAGCTGCCAGTATGTTACTGTAAATTTACAGGATTATTTCTCAGAGTGCATCACTCAGGAGAGGGACCAAACTTGGATTCAATCAAGTTTTTCGCTGTCTCAGGAGAATCAAACACTTTTGTTTCGCCGTTGATGGAGATCCGCAAACGGCCAGGATCATAGCGAACTCTGTCTTTTTTCTGCAGAAGCTTCTTTACCTCGTTGAAGGCAGCCCGGCGTCTGGACAGGTCGATGCTGTAGTCAGGAAAGATGAAAATCTGCTCCCCTCGAAACTCCAACTTGCCTTTCTGTCTGGCCAGTTGCTGCATCCGCTCCTTCTCCTGGCAGTAATGGATGCGCACAATAAATGGCTGCGGACGTTGGAGGCGCCGCTGGATGAGCTCTGACCAGCAGTGGAGCCTTTTCCAGACCGCCGGGACCACCCAGTACGTCAAATAACGGGTCAGCCATGAATCTGGTGGGGTTCCTCTGCTCCACTCCTTCAGGTACTCCCAGTATCCGTAGGTTACAACTAGGGCTGAAACGATTCCTCGAATGATTCGAGTACCTCGATTACTAAAATATTCGTTTACAACAGCCCTAGTTACAACGTCTCCCTCTATTTTCCAAGTCGTCTGTTTTTGCCAATAACTTTTTATATTGGTTGTTTAGGTCTGCGCAGCAAGTTTCCACAACTTCCAAGCGTTTGTCCAAATTTTCCAGGCCTTCTTCATAATCACCCATTTTCTTTGTGAATTCGTCAATAGCAGCTTGAATGGGTGAAACGGCTTTGGCGATTTCCTCTTTGATTTCTCCTCGTAGGTTTTCGTTTTCCTCTTGAATTACTCCTTTAACAATATCGCGGAATGTAAGCAGCATGGCCTGGTCTATAGCCGCCTTGCTAGCAGCCTCCGGGTTGTTAGCTTGCGCTCCTTTAGCAGATGGTTTAGACCACATGTGTCAAACTCAAGGCCCGCGGGCCACATGTGGCCAGCTATGTGCCCCCCTCTCTCCCCCCCCAGCGTTTTATAGGCCCATGATTGACTTAAAATAGGTTTTGAGCACGAATTGACTACAAACTACATCTCCCATAATGCATTCCGATAGTTACCAGCCAACATTACGGCTTCTCGCCACTAGAGAGCAGCAGAGTCACCTCAAGCTGCTTATTGATTTTCCCAGCGAATAAAACTGAGACATCGACAAGCTAACATCAAAACGTCCAAGAAAATAAAAATCGATTTATAAGTAAGACTGAGAATGAAGATGTGTGAGTTGGTGTCACGGCGGCAGGTGGCGCTAGACTTTTTTGTTATCCGTTATCTTGATCGACAACATTAAAAAAATCGGTCATGTACTATTTTTATCCGTGAAATTACAATCATATTAACATCGGCTATTTAGTCGCATTT
>NW_006800315.1:361267-368586 GCF_000485575.1 Poecilia formosa | reverse complement strand
CTCGGTGAAATTGAGTTTGACACCCCTGGTTTAGATGGCATTTTGCTTAAACAGAAGTGGAAATAATTGATGTATCACTTTATCTGATAGGGGTGCTTAAGGCTGACATGACACTGTCATAAACATGACATAACACCTGTTATGGACATGAGGGAGGTTTTATGAATGTTTATGACTGTTGTCAAGAAGTTTCATTCGGTAAATAAAGTTGCATTAAAAGTGTCATCGGTGGGGGTGCTGTGGTGGCGCAGGGGCAAAGCACGACCCATGTATTGAGGCCATAGTCCTTGTGGCGATGGTCGCAGGTTCAATTCCCAGCCTGGCGACATTTGCTGCATGTCTTCCCTCTCTCACTACCCTTTTCCTGTCAAACTACTTTAAAATAAAGGCCACTAGAGCCAATAAAACCTTTAAAGAAAATAAAAGTGTCATCGGCCATTAAAGAGTTGATTTCCTACTGCACATCCTCATCGCCACATCGGCTCGTCCATCTCAGGATCGGCTCAGACTATTGGTCTGAACCACAGACGCATCACAACCGCCTACGGGAAGCCTACAGGGCCAAAATCAAATTCCTATCATGACTGTCAATCTGCTACAAACGGCCGAACCACAATGTTATCAATGCCGACATGAACATCAGTAATTACTGAAAATACAGTTTTAGTTTCTGTATATATTGTGTAACCCAAATGTTCATAAAACTCTTATATTTTTGTTCAGTCTACATTTCCTGTCAGCTTAACATCTTTTAATACAAAGATGTTGGGTTCTGTTGGGCTCAGAACCACCAGAACCCAACAGAAACCGTAACCCTAACCGTTTCCACGGCAACAATAACCTGCAGCAGCTGCTGCTTGGACCAGCAGGGGACAGACTGCAGGTTCCGGTTCTGGGGGAGCGGGCTCACCTCGGCTGGGGGGGGCGGTCCGGCCCGGGCTGCTGCTCCGGTTGCTATGGTTACTGAGCGAGTCACTTCCTGTGCGATGGGGGGCGGGCGGCGGGGCCTCCGGGGGAATCGGGGGGGGCGTGGACGGCAGGGGGATGTCCGGAGCGCTTCGGGCCCGCTCCCGGTTCTGGTCCTGGTCTCGGCCGTTCTCCTTCCTGGGCTTGATGAGCTTAACCAGAGCTCTGGCTCCGGACCACTGACTCCTCCTGAAACACACAGACCCAACATCAGAACCGGGCTGGACCAGAACCCTCCAGAACCAGCAGCGCCGCTACTTTTTGGGTGTCGGGTCGTAGAACTTGTACTGGTCCATGATCTTCTCCTCCAGCTTCTCCTTCTGCCGCCGCAGCGCGTTCAGCTTGTCTCTGAGGACACAGAGGTCAGACAGAGGTCAGACAGAGGTTCTGGTCCCGGTTCCGGCCTGTCCCGGTTCCGGTCCGACTCACATGTAGAGCTTGTGCTCCTGGTGGAACTGCTCCTTGCTCTCCAGGCTGCGCTCCAGCAGGGTCTGGTTCTGCTGACCCAGTAGGTGGATCTGGCTCAGCAGGTGGTGGTTCTCCTCCTCCAGGTTCCCCTTCAGGCGGCTCAGCAGCTGCACAACCAGAACCAGAACCAGGCCCACTGTTACTGTCTGTAGGCCCTCTGCAGATTAACCCTGGATGGGTTTTGGCCTGGGTTCTGACCCGACCCAGCTCATAACTGGTACCTCACCTCACAGTGGTTGTTCAGTTTGGTCATGGAGAGGTCCAGGTTCTGGTTCTGGTCCATCAGCGAGTCGTACCGGGCCGTCCACTGGCTCACCTCCTGCTGAGCCGAGCTTAACAAGTTCTTCAGCTCGTTAAGCCGCTGCTGGAGGTTCTGGTTGTGCTCAGCATGCTGGTTCTGGTTCTGGGTCAGTCTGGGCAGACGAGGAGAGACACTCTGAGGAGAAACGACCCGGACCAGGCTGGTTCTGGTCAGCAGATAAAACCATGAACCGTTTTCCTTCCTCCTCTGTTCTGACCCGGTTCTGAACCTACTCACTAAAACCTCTGGTTGTTCAGTTTGGACCTCCTCTCTTTCAGATTTTAATCCTTTAGCGGCCATGTTGGTGTCCTATGTCGCCCCCTGCTGGTGCAGGACGAGTTTCTTCATCTAGAAACTTTTTAAGCTAATTGGAAAAATTAGCTGAACTTTTTTGCAAGAGACACTACAGGAATAAACTGACTCCCTCAGTGTTCTGGACCGGTCCAGACCCGGGCGGCGAGGCCCGGCTTCTGGCTGACCCAGCACAGCATCCAGAACCAGCAGGGTCTGTTCTGGTTCTCTTACCGGTCCACTTCAGACTTCAGCTCCAGGTTCTCCTGCTGGAGGAGTCGGTTCTTCTGGACCTCCTGCTTCAGCTGCTGCGCTTCCTGCTGCTCCTCCCACCGGTCCTTCAGTTGCAGCAGAGCCTGGTACCTGCAGAAACACCTGGATCAGTGAACCGGGTGGGGTCAGGTTCTGTTCACAAGAACCATCCCCCATCCTGTAGCTGTGCATGGACCTACAGACTGACTCCGGCCACCAGGGGGCAACAAGCTGCTGGGGGGAGGAAGTAAAGTCTAAGATTGAAATATTTTATTATCTGCTGATGGAGAGGTTCCGGTTCCGGATTGGACCAGCTGCCGAGACGGGAAAGATCGATTTCCTTCCTGTTGGACTCGAAGCTGACGGATCGTTTCCTCTTCTAGTCGTCAGAAATAATCAGAAAAAACATCCAGAAGCAGCCCAACTCTTCCTCCTGCGCAACTTGGAGGTGTGCGACGCCAGGAGGACTCACTTGCTGTGCAGCGCCCGGTGCTCGCCCTCCAGCGCCCTCTGCTGGCCCTTCAGCGCTGCGTGCTGGCTGATCAGCTGCTCGTACTCGTGCGCCTGCCTCTCGTGCACGCTCAGCAGGCGCTCGTGGTCGGCGAGCGTGTTCTTGCGGGCGCGCCACGCCTCATCGCGCTGCCGCTGCCACGACTCGGCCTCGGCCTCCAGGGCGCCTACCTGGCCCTGTAGCACGGCATTCTGGGCCATGAGGGAGGCACTCTGCGAGGACACGGCCGAGATGTCCACCTAAGAAACAGGAGGACAGGGGGTGAGACAGGTGACCCCCAGGAGACTCGCAGCGCCCCCTGTGGGACCTGCGGCGGCGCAGCAGCACCTGCAGCTTGGCGGTCTGGGTGTGCAGGCCAGCGTTGTGCTCCTGCAGGGTGGAGGCGTGGCGCTGCAGCGCCGCCATCTGGCTGTTGAGGGAACTGTTCTGGCTCTCCAGCTGCTTCAGCTGCTCTTTCAGCAAGCTGCTCTCCGTCTGCAGGGAGGCGTTCTGCAGGAAACCACCAATCAGAACCAGAACCAGAACCAGCAGATGGAGGATCAGGGAGGCTTACGCTCTTCTCCACGGCGATCAGATGATCCTGGAAGCGCAGCAGCTCAGGAGCAGCACCGCGCACCGAGGCATGCTGGGAGCTGTCCTTCTGCTGCTGAAACACAGGAACCGGCAGGACCAGGTCAGAACCATCTGATTCGGGTCAGAACCATCTGATCCGAGTCAGAACTTTGTGTGGACCTACGGTGGTCAGTTGGCGGCGCAGGGACTCGTTCAGGGCGTTGCTCTCCTCCAGCTTCCTCTCCAGGCCGCCGATCTCCTCCTTCAGGCTCTGATGGAGGTTCAGGTCCGGCCACCTGTGGGAATCCAGGGGACAGAGAGAGAATGAGGGAACGATGAGGGAACGTCAGAGTAAAGATGCTAGTCAGAACTGGTTCAGATTTACAGTCAGCCTTCAGCTGTAACTCCTGCCGCTTTGGACCATCGAGACCTGGACAGGAAGGAGTGCTGTGGTCCCCCTGTCCTCCCTTTACTACCTGTCCTCCCTTTCCTCCTGTCCTACCTGTCCTCCCTTTCCTCCTTGTCTCCCTGTCCTCCTTTCCTCCCTTTCCCCCTTTCCTCCTGTCCTCCCTTTCCTCCTGTCCTCCCTTTACTACCTGTCCTCCCTTTCCTCCTGTCCTCCTGTCCTACCTGTCCTCCAGTGTGTGCTCCTGCTGCAGCAGCGTCTCCCGGCTCAGTCCAATCCTCTCCAGCTCCTCGTCGATTCTCTCCAGCTCCAGGTTCTGCTGCTGGGCCTTCAGCTTCTCAGACACCAGCTCCTGCAGAGAGAAGGTCAGAGGTCAGTGCGCCTCCTCCTGCCCGTTGTTTCCAGAGTAATCCTCCGTCTCCTCCTGACCTCCCTCAGGGTGTCCAGGGTCTTCTTGTCGATGGTAGCCTCCTTCTGCAGCTCCTTGTTCTCCCGCTCTAGCTCCTTGGCTTTAGCCGACACCTCCTCCAGCCTCTCCAGCTCCCTCCTCAGGGTGGCGGCCTCCTTCAGAGAGGTGGAGGCCAGACTGGAGGTCTCCTCCAGCTCCAGCTCCTTGGCCTCCTGCAGTGTTCGGACTCTCAGGTTCTCCTTCTCCAGCTGCTTGCGGCTCCTCTCTGCCTGTTCCAGATCTGACTGAAGCTTCCTCCTTTCCTCTTCTGCCTCCTCTCTTCTTCTGCGCTCCTCCTTCAGGTCCTCCACCTCCCGGCTCAGCTCCTCCTCCCTTCTCCGGTTCTCCCTGACCCTCCCGTCCGCCTCGAGCTTCTCCTCCCTGCTCCTCTCTAGCTGCCCCTGTAGTTGTTGTTTCTCCTGATTCAGAGCCAACAGGTTCAGCTCCAGCCTTTCCGCCCTTTTCCTCTCTCCCTGCGCCTCCTCCCTGGCCTCCTCCAGACTCTTCTGGGCCTCCCTCTGCGCCTCCTGCAGCTCTTCCTGCAGTGTGGGCAGGCGGGCGGAGGAGGAGCGCAGGTTCTCCATGGAGCGGCGGAGCTCCAGGTTCTCCGTGGACAGCAGGCTGTTCTGCGCCTCCTGCTGGGCCAGCCGCTGCAGCTCCTTCTGGGCCTCCTCGGCCTCGCGTCTCAGGCGGAGCGCCTCCTGCTGCAGGGAGGTCACCTGCCTCTCTAGGGCCTCAGCATGCTGGCTGCAGGAGCGCAGCGTCGCCACCTGGAGGCAGAGCGGGGATGAGTCGATTGCATCCGGACCGGGAACCAGCACAGATCCCAGTGCCTACCTCTCGAGTCAGAGCCTCCCTGCTCCGCTCCAGACGGGCCGCCTCCCTCTGTGCCTCCTCGCAGCGCCCCGCCCTCTCCCTCAGAGACTCCGCCTCCTCGCTCACCACCTTCAGCTGCGCCTCCAGGCTGGCCAGCCGCGAGCCAGCGTCTGTGACGCTCTGGTGCAGCAGGCGGTTCTTGGCTTCCGCCTCCCGGACTCGGACCTCGCTGCTGGACTGAGCGCGCTCCTGGAGGGCCTTCACCGCCTCCGACAGGTGTTGCTGCTCGCTCTGCAGCTCCGAGATCTGATTGGACGAGACGGTGAGGGGGCTGGGGGGGTAAATGATGGGACGAGGCGGAGAGGCAGACGTACCTGGCGGTCCTTGTCGGCCCGCAGAGCGTGAATCTCTCGCTCCAGACTCTGTTTCTCCTTCAGGAGCTCCTCCCCCAGAGTCTCCATGTCCTGACTGGTCAGTTTCTCCTGGTCCAGCAGAACCTGGAGACGCTCCAGCTGGGAAAAACATGTCAGGGTTAACCTGCAGGAACCATTCGGCTGGACATCTGTCCATGGTGGCGTACAGAAAAAAACACTGTGAAGATTTACGCACAGGTATTACGATGGACAATGTATGAAAGTTTGCAACATAAACGCAAACATTTCTATGGTGACGCATCTGATCTACGGTGACTTTATCCATCTGAACTGCTTCAGATTTTCTCCGCAGTGCAAACTCTCAGAATGAAAGCTGAGGCGTCTTCCTGGGCGAAGCCGCTGCCGTTTCTCCTGAGGAACCGGACCAGGAGTCCTGGTCCTGAACCGGAGGATCCACAGGGTTTATACAGGATCTCAGAGTTGAATTCACTACTTTTTACCTCCTTTTTTAGTACCTCCACAATATGTTTATTACCAACACAAAATCAAGCCAATTTTGTGCCGATTTCCTCAATTTTGGGAGATGGGTGATCAGTGGATATTTACATGAAGCCGATCTCATCCTCTGATCTTATCTTCCTCAGCAAAGGTCTAAAAATCAGCTGCTCTGCAGTGAGAGCTTGGACTGACAGACCGGCTGCAAGCTGGTCGTTATCAATAGTGACCCCACAGTTACCAACTCAAACTTTTTTCCTATATTTAGCGACATTTCAATCAAAAAAATGGCACTGGCTAAAATCAAAATCAGCAGGTCAAACTTTTTATAGATTGATAATCTATGATCTGAGAGAAAGCTGCGATCGGTTCACTGACCCATGTAAGATGAAGGCTCTTCTAAAACTTTATCCCACTTACTGACGGTCTAACTGTGACTTTATCTTGACCAAAACCTCACGTTAAAAACAGGAAGCACTATTTTCAGGGCTTATCCTAAATCCATAAGACTCAGGATATTTGTTTTTTATAAAATATCAGTAAAATCCAAAGACATTCCAGTTTCACAAGCCGCTGTTTTATTCTCAATAGAATATTAGTTTGCTACTAATTGTCAACACCAAGACAACTCGATAAGGTTCAAGGTATCATATTTCACAGGTCATTGAAAAGTTTAAATAAATAAACGTCCATGTGCAGCGAAATTCGGTGTTTCGGTACCAACACACCAACTCTGCCAGATCATCGATCAGAGCAGCTGTTAAACGAGCTAATCAGCCACCGCTGTGTTCAGATCATGTTATAACCCAAATAAACATCAAGCCTGGAAACGTTTGTGGGTTTTATGGTGTTGGATCCTCATACATATAGAGGAGCTGTTTGTTGCTATGGCAACGAGTCTGCGTGTAGCTAGCCGACACGGAAAGTGGGGGGAGGAGGATACGAGTGGTTTTGAGTTGTTCTTTGACGGTTTTTCTGAGTTATTTTCCCTTTGCTGTGGCGCGCTGCTCTAAGAAGGTTTCATTTAGTTACCGGAACCATATTGAACCGATACGGGACGGGATTTGTTCTGTATTTCTATAAATGTCTGATAGACACGCCCATCACAAACATATCAACACAATAATGACACAATCATGACCAAAATAAAACACAGGAAATATTAAGGTCAGCTAAATTCTCATGGCAGGAACTGAAGGACCCCTGAACGCTACGGAGCGACGCTGTTGCCTAGAGACGGACACTACGCAGCCGCGTGAGCTGCTATCGACCCGTGTCTTTAACCTGTTGGTCTCAGGTTGTCATTCACAATGACAGGGGTGTCAAACTCCAGTCCTCTGCTGTCCTGCAGTGTTTAGATGTGCCACAGGTAAAAAACAGTGGAATGAAATGGCTTAATTACCTCCTCCCTGTGTAGATCGGTTCTCCAGAGCCTTGCT
>NW_006800315.1:354910-360017 GCF_000485575.1 Poecilia formosa | reverse complement strand
GGTCCAACTCCTGCTCACCTTGTTGCTCAGGCTCTGGTTCTCCCGGTCCAGTTCCTGCGTGTGCAGCTGCTGCTCCTGCAGGAGCAGGTTCTCCTCCTTCAGTCTCTCTATGGAGGCCTGCAGCTCCCGGTTCTCCTTCTCCAGCTTCAGAACCCGGCTGGAGACGCCTTCATTGAGCTCGTGGACCAGAGACTTGCGACCTGCGGAGCAGAAAGGTCAGAGAGGTCAGCCGGTTCAGGGAGCTGACCCGATAGCAGCTTGGCGGGCCGATCAGAACCGTACTCTCTGAGGCGAGGCCATCATGGTTCTTGGAGAGCTGCTCCAGCTCCCAGCCCAGATGGGCCGACTCGTTCATGCTCTGCTTCTGGCCCAGCTCCAGCAGCAGGTTCTCCTCCAACAGCTCCTCCAGCCGCTGCCGGTCGCCCTCGCGCTCCTGCAGGACAACCAGGACCATCAGGTTCTGGTTCTGGAGGGAACCCAGACCCAGAGAGGACTGTCAGGTTCTGGTAGCGTACCATCTCCAGGTCGTGGATCTTGGCGCGCAGCAGCAGGTTGTCCTTCTCCAGCGTGTGCAGCTTGTCGCAGCGCCCCCTGGCGGCTGCCAGCTGCTCCTCTAGCAGCACCTTGGTCTCCAGCAGCGTCGTGTTGTCGTCTCGCAGCTCCTGCGGGAACGAAGCACAGTCCTGACCGGGTCCTGACTGGGTCCAGCCACACAGACCAGGTTCTGTGTGGCGACCGGCGCCACACAGAACCTGTGCTCCAAGTATTCACGTCCACCTCCATCCGGGTCTTGTAGAAGTGAACATCGTTGAGTCGCTCCTTGCAGCGGCCAAGCTCCACCTCCAGCCGGTCCACCCGCGCCGCTCGCTCCCTCAGGGCGTCCACCTCGTCCCGGTACGCTCGGACCGAACGGGCCTCGCAGGACAACGACTGGTTCTGATCCACAAACACACGATAAGTGTAACCGGCTGGACGAATGTTCTGGCTCTGAATGGAGTGAGATCGGACCTCTTGCTTGAGTTTCTGCAGCTCCTGATCCAAACGCTCCGCCTCGTGTTTTGAATCCATCAGCTGTTCTGTTTTCTCCTCCCTGCAAACAGAACCAGAACCATCAGACCCAAAGACCCAAAGCATTAAATCAAATTCAGCAGCATTGATCATCTCAATAATAAATGTTACATTTATGTATCTGTGTTAAGTTATCAGCATTTATGGCCCCTGAAGACTAGTTGTGGGTTTAGATGGTTTCATTGGTGATGTTTTCCATAAAATATAATAAGCCAGTAATACTTTTACATTTCCTGTCAACAGTAGTAGGTGAGACAGTCATGGAAAAATTATATATAGTAAGATAATTTATATTGCTATTTTCACCCTGTGTTTTGTACTATAAAGTATTTGTTTTTCATTTAGCTTAACCAATTTTGATGATTTTTCACTGCATTTTCCCATTCAAATGCTCGGAAGCTGAGTTGGTGAGGCAGCAGTGAGCTGAGCCTCACCTGGACTGATCAGCCTCCAACTGCACTGGCTGCCATTCTATGGGAGCAGCTCCTCCTGTCTGTATGTCGCCAATAAAATGGTTGAAAAACATTTAATGTATGAACTGATTTTCCATAATCTAGCTACAGTGTACAGTGTTTGTTATCCCCAACTGTGTGTGACGTGTTTCGTGTGCTGAGGAGCAGAGAACAGATTCGAGGTGAGGCAGGCAGTTCTCTGGCCTCATGCCAGGGGGCGCTCATGATCCCAGACATTGTGACTCCACGTCTGCAGAGTAAGAGACAGCGAGCTAGCCATACAGTAAATAAGTGCAGCGATATATTTAACGTTTTCTACATCAAATCATTTCTAAACTGAAACAGTTTTCTAAATATGGAGCTAAAACAGCCTCATAATTCACAAATGGACAGAACGAGATCTGTCCATTTGTTTTAATGCTAAGGAACAGGTCTGAATTACCAATAAATAGCTCTGGAAACCTGGGATATTAGATATTAGGCTCTATCTGAGGTTGATATGAGAAATTTCAAACCTGCTGGAATATCATCGAAAACAACAGCAAATTCTTTAGGAGTCACAGGGAAATTATATTTACAAAGAAATTCACCATAATTAAACACCTCAGGTCTAAGCTGTCAGTTCTTCGTCATGGCTACAGCCCTGCTAGAATGGGTTAATCTGATTGGTTGCTGATCATTCAATCAGATAGACCCAGGAGAGAAAGTAGGGGGGTATGGTCGGGGACTTCTTTTCTCAAGTTGTGTGGAGGATAAACTTTGCTTTGGATGAACTGATATTTTTGTGCAGAATGAGCAGCGCATGGACCTCATGTATAAGTAAAGGTGAGATGGCAATAATTTTGTTTAGTTTATTAGTGAAATGTGCCTGTTGTGGGCTACAGTCTGGATGTGTAAAGAATGCAGAAAAAACCCCTAAACTGCTGTTAGCTTAGCCAAGCCTAAAACCATACCACTGCAACAGACTGGACGTTTTGTTCTTTAAGTGGAAAATATTTGAGTGTTTTTTGGTGGTGAATTGTGAAACATAAAGTAGCGTTGCTATGATCAGTTGCTATGGTAACAAGTCTGCGTGTGGCTACAGAGAAAGAGTAAGAAGTGGTTTTAGGTTGTACTTCGGTGTTCCCTTGGCTGTGGAGCATAGCACTAAATTAAAAATACCTACATTTCTAGGCTTCACTGAATTAAAAGAATTATTCTACCGCGGCAGCGCGGCTATGGATGGCATGTAGAAGAAAAGTCTTTTTGCCCTCCAGCGCGAAATCTCCATATGTAAGCAACCACATGCAGGGGGTCTACGTTTATAAATCTGATCATGATTAAATCAGAGCCTCACCAGCTGTGAGGCTCGTCAGGGTAGAGTTAGTAGCACTAATAGCAGTAATGACGGTGGCGGACTCACAGCTCCTGCCGGTAGCGGCGTAGCTTGGCCTTGCTGTCGGCCAGCTCCACAGCCAGGTGCTGCTTCTCCTCCTGGGTTGGCTCGGTTCCGGATGGCCCGCCCTTCTTCGGGGCTCGGTCCGGCTTCTCACCTCCCTCCAGGGGCCGCTGGTCGGACAGGTAGTCCCTCTCCAGGGTGAGGTCCAGGATCGCCTGGGGGACGGGACAGAGGTTCTGTTGGACCTGTGGCTCGGAAAGAACCCGGCCGGACGGGACAGGCGCCTCCGTACCTCCGTGGCTTTGTCTCGCTGGTCGATGAGTTGCCGTAGCGACGCGGCCATGTTGCGGGACAGCGGCTCCAGCTCCTCAGGGACAAGCTCGGCTCCATCCTCCATCCAGGACAGATCCAGGACATTCAGCGGGTTGTGAGTGACCTGAAGCAGAAGCAGATTCACTCTATGGATGAAGCTAAGCCCCGATCCAGGACATTCAGCGGGTTGTGAGTGACCTGAAGCAGAAGCAGATTCACTTCCTGGATTAAGCTAAGCTCCTCCCTCTATAAGCTCCTCCCTCCTTGCTGAGGTTCTGACCTCCTGGATGTGAGACACGATGGCGGCCTGAGTCTGGATGTCCAGCAGCTTGATCTTGTCGATCATCTCCTCCTTGCGCTCGCTCTGAGGACAGACAGGAAACATCAGCAGGTTCTGGCGCCGCGCTGACGCCTCATGGCATAAACTGCTGTGTCAGCGGTTGCTATAGTGATTCAGGGAGGGGGGGGACATTTAAACCTCAAACGGCGTGAAAGCTTTACATCAGAACCACCTGCTGGTCCCACACAGAAATTACTGGGTCTGCAGTGGTTCTGGCAGATTCATCAGAACCTGCAGGTCCAATCAGAGCTGGAAGTCAGTGACTCTGCTCTGGGCTGTGATTAGACAGGATGGTTCTGATGGAGGTCCCAGCTGGCCCAGTTCAGTTCTTAGCTGAAGTTCTAAGCTTTTCTGGCCAGTGTTCCCAGTGTTCCCAGCTGGGCTCTTCCTGTTCCAGACTGGAACAGGTTTGTTTAACAAATTCCTGCCAGTCCAAACAAAGACCCATTCACACATGTTGCCATGGTAACCACCCCTTTCCTGGAACCAGTCGGACCAGCACGGGAAACAAAGGAAGAAACAGGAAACCCCCACCTGATGCTCAGGTTACAGCCAGAACGCTCACGCCACACCCCCCAGTGGAGCCCCGCCCACACGGAGCCCCGCCCACACGGCCAAACTCACCTGCACGGCGCAGCCCAGCAGCAGCAGCAGCAGGCGCTTCAGCTCCTCCATGCTCCCCACTGAGGGGACAAAGCAGACTGTTAGTGGGAGCAGCAGGAGCGTTGCCTGGTTCCCCAGACGGACTGGGGGCAGAACTCCATGTGGGTTACCTGACATGGGGTCGTTGGCGATGAGAAGGATGTTGGGAGGAGGCATCACTACCAGCTGCTGCAGCGTTTCCTGCAGGAGAACCAGGAGGAGGTTCAGACCAAGGTCACCTTCATCATCATCATCATCATCATCATCACCTTCTTCACCTCCTGAGCCATCACAAAAGGTGATGGCTCAGGAGGTCAAAGGTCAACCTAGCAGTGGGGCTTCGACATACCATTGGAACCAGATCAGGTCTGGACCAGTCGATACCAGACCACCTTCCTCATTTACCCTTATTCTGTCCAGGAGTCACATGACCAAACTGACCTACAGACTGCAGAACCAGAACCGGGTCTGGACTCAGAACCGAACAGTGACACAGTGCAACCATGCAGACCGGTTCTGACCCAGCCAGCAGGAAACAGCTGCAGTCTGGGTCAGGAAGTAGCAGGGAGGGAACGCTCCCCATTCCTCAACATCCGGCCCCGGTCCCAACACCTGCACACCCGGAGCCAGATCTAGGGCCGGGAGGCAAACAGAGGAACCGGGTCACAGGTTCTATTCAGAACCAGCACTGTCCGGTCAAGGAGGATCAGTTGACTGCAGGCGCTCTGGTTTCACCAGAACACCCAGGCTGAATAAAACATGGCAGCTGGCGACCAGACTGCCCATAGGCTCCGCCCACATTGAGGCCCCGCCCTTATCGAGGCTCCGCCCACCAGGCCTGCTGCTGAGTCGAGCTCACTGAGGTGTCAGGTTCCTCTGCTGGTGGGTGCCCTCCGTTACTGTGGAGACGGGGAG
>NW_006800315.1:336560-353381 GCF_000485575.1 Poecilia formosa | reverse complement strand
CACAAACACACTAACACAGAAGTGAAACCCTCAACCCCCTTTGATCTTCTGGTTAAAATGACCTTAATGTTTGGAACTAGAACCTGCTGACCCAGACAGAACCAGAACCTGAACCTGAACCAGAACCAAGCCACTGTGAAGTTTTATTCAAATGTTTTCACATGGCCGGTCCGACTGGTCTGGTTCTGTCGGGTTCTGCTGCAATGAGTGCGGTTCTGTACCTGGTAGTAGGTTCTGATGTGCCGGGTCAGAACCGTGAGGTTGTAGAGGCGCAGCGACACGTCGTTGTTCACGTTTTTGTTCAGCCTCTGATTGGTGGGGCTGGGGTCACTATGGAAACAGAGACAGAGAGATCAGACGCTCCACTCAGGACAGGAACGCCCCCACGCCGCCCCCATCCAGACTACGCCCCGGGCGGAGAACAATGGCCTGACTGTCCTCATTCTGCCGGAGGCACAGCATCCAGATGCAACCTGCAGGGGGCGCTGCTACCGTCTGCTGCCAGCAGGGGGCGCTGCAGCAGCAACTGGCCGTTCTGCTTGGACATTCAGCTGTCACTGTTAGCTCAACACGCTAACAGTGCCTTTGTCGTGCTAACTGTAACGTTAGCGTGCTTGTGCTGACTCTGCCATGCTAATACTTAATGCATAGTGCCAATTGTAGCTTTAGCATGCTAATGCTAAGTCTAACATGCTAATTCCGATGCCTGTCAGAGTTAAATGTTTGTAAACATGGGGCTGTAACTGACCTGGGTTATTAGCGTCCCTGTATTGCTGCTAACAGCTCCGGTTCTGATCCATTTTGCTAAATGATGAACATCTTAAGACCCAGATTGGTACCGGGCGCATTTCATTCAACTTGCTTTTCCTCTTTTAAAAAAACTGTGTGCTCCTAATTTTTTTACTTTCAGATATTTGTTATGGTGCGTAACCATGGCAACAAGGAACTGCTTTACAACAGATAGTTAGCATCTCATCTGAACTCTGACCCCAAATCCCACAGGAGCTGTAAAGGAGGAATCATGGATGCCGCTCCCCTGCAGAGGAGCGGCAAAAGCAAAGGAGCTGGATTAGCAGAGCTAGCTAACAGCTGATGGAGCCATCCTGGACGTGTTGCTGTTAGTGTGTTAGCATGAGACTGTCATTCAGTCAGAGGCCTCATCAGATTTGTTGTGAGACTGACTGCTGCTGGAGATCCTGGTGGCCCACAGCATCACTTTCCACAACTGTTTGAAGAAACATGGATGATCTCAGTTACAACATTAATTTGATCAATAAAGGATTTCTGAATTGAACTGAAAACTACGCAGAACCAAAGTTCAATTCTTTGTGGCCAAATGGACTAATACAAATCTAGTGCTGATGGTGGATTCTCAGATTAGAGGCGATAATCCAGCTTCATTTCAGCCTCAGACTGATGATTATTATTAGCAGGAAAACGATGAGCAGAGAAACATCTGGTGTGGCGCCTGAGGCAGGATGTGGTTGCTCTGTCACGCTCTCTCACTCACAGAGACACTTACCTGTCACGAACAGGAAATCCTGAACTGACTGATGAACTCAGAGCAATGAGAGCAGGCTCCGCCCCTTTAGTCCTCTCACTTCTGTGCCCCGCCCCTTTAGTCCTCTCACTTCTATGCCCCGCCCCTATAGTCCTCTCCCCTCTATGCCCCGCCCCTTTAGTCCTCTCCCTTCTTTGCCCCACACCTTCCCCATGAGGTACTCACATGTGGGTCATGACCTTATGCAGGAAGACACCATCCACCAGCTCCATGAACATGGCGACCCGCTCCTCGGAGCCCAGCGGACCCAGCATGCGCACCTGGAGACACACAGGACAGGTGAGCACACCTGGAGGACAGGTGAAGGCTGGCTCCTCCCCTTCCTGTCTGTCTTCAGCCTGACAGCGGACCTGGTGGGTCGCCTGGGCCCAACCAGCTGCTCCAGAACTTCATCTGAACACGCAGAAAAACTGCTTTAGCGTTGCCTTCAAACCCCGCCCCACTGATGATGTCATGGCTTTGTCAGCTTCTGATTAATTCACTGCAACTGAGCTAAATGGAGGAACAGCAGTACCTGGACCTCCAGCGGTCTGGTTCTGTTTAGGTCCAGATACCTGAAAGAGCTGCATCACCTGGTCCGGTACAACCAGGGATTCCCCCAGTGTATTATCAGCCTGGCGGGCCACCATGGTTTACGTTCTCCCCACCAGGCTAAGCGTTGTGTGTTTTTGTTTTTATTTTTTAATAGGACAGACTGCAGAATTATTTCTGTCAGAAAGATGGGTTTATAGTTTTCATAGGTTTATAAATTGATGCATTGGACAGGGAGCGCACCAATCAGACCGCCGCCTCGCGCGCTGTCGTGGCTTGATCTCTGAAGTTTAGCTCACTGCAGATCGCTCATATTGGCTCACCTATATGGACATTTATATCAACCCCCTGTGAGGATGAGGATCCATGTTTCTTTATAGAATTCATCAAGGAAGGAGATGAGTTTAAATCCACTGCATTTGCTCTGCTGGTGCAGCTCTGTATGAAGCTCCGATGTCCACACTGAGCTGTGCTCCGTGTTCACAGGTGCACATTTAGAGGTGCGTGTTGAGCGTCCAATGAGAATATTTCTTTTTGAACAAAGCATTATATGTGGTGTGTGTGTTTATGTCTCAAAATGCTGACTGTCTGCAGTGATAAAGTTTGAGTTCCCGGTTAGCCGGTGCGTTACGGACCGTGGAGGAGCTTTCTGACTAGCGCAGCACACTGGTTTGTTTTTATTTTCTATCAAATGCTTGCTCTACTTAAAATCAGATAGAGTTGCTGCGCGGTCAAGTAGAGAGCAACTCGGCCCATCAAGCTCTGGCAACCAAACCAGTCTCTGTGGCGCTTATTAAAACTCAACAGACACGAATTAAAAGAGCTACTAAAGCTGCATAAATTAAATCTCCCGTTTGTCCCTCTACATCCAGCTGCAGAGATGTGCAGTGCAGTGGGTCTAGCTTCATACAGGGCCGGTCCAAGGTTGAATGAGACCTGGAGCAGAATTTGACATGAGGGCCCCTCTTGCTGCTAAGAATATGAGCACCACTAACAGCATTTCACCATGGGGCCCAGTTTACCTGGCTGAGCAGGCAAATGTAACTGTAGTTTACTAAGATGCATTAATGAATAGCTAAAATTCAAAGATTAAACTGACAGCGTCAGACTGTTGCTACGGTAACAAAACAATCTAATTATGTAGATTGTTCTTTGAACTTTTACAAAATAAACTTGCCAGCTCCTTAAAATCTTAAATTTAAATATTAAACATTTTAAAATCTTTTAATTTATCTATACTGAAACCATTAAATCAAATTTAACAGCATTGATATTCTCTTAGTTCGCTTATGCCTTGGGCCGGCTCTAAATGTGATCAGCATCGCATCGTGTTTTTAGATCCACTGACTGATGACTTAATTTGGATTTGACACAAGTGCAAATAATTGATATTTATTTTGATTGTGTTTTTATTTGTTGTTTTTATAGTTGTGGGTTTAAGTATCGGCCATGTCTTCCAGTAACATAATTACCCAGCAATATTTTACGTTTCCTGTCAACTTATCAAACCCCGCGGACTTTTTTCTGGGGGAAACCCAGACAGACATCATGGTTCTGGTCCAAAAGGAGCAGACTGAGCCCAGATCAGAGACCTGTGTCCTGAACGGCCACTCGGTAACAGAGGTCCAGCTGCGAAGGGAACCGGTGCTGGTTCTGGGCAGAGCCGGGTCGGGCCAGATTCACGTGCTGGAGATCAGGACGAACATTTACTGGCTGGACTAGTTAACCCAGACAAGTTAGTAAGTGGTTAATCTGTATTATGTAGAAAATGGTTAACCCAGACTAGTTAGTGGCAGGTTAACCTTCTCTAGTTGGTTCCTGGTTAACCCAGGCACCTGACGCAGCAGGTAGACTCACCCACAGCACCAGCGGAGACTCCATGAAGGAGGCCAGCAGCTCGGACAGGGTCACATCCATGCTTGGTCATCAATCACTCATCAATCCGCAGATCGATCCGGATCAAAGCATCGGCACCCCCCCCCCCTTCCCTGGTCACCCCTCCCTGGTCCCCCCTCCCCTGCGCACGAGCTCCGCAGTAGCTACTATTGTCTGTCCGGGTCCCCACGGTAAGTCCGAAAAGTGGAGGAAAGGCGGGTAAAAACCAGCTGGACCGGGTCGGAACCTCCCTCACAGAGGTTTTTCTAAAGTTCTGGAGTAGGTTCCGTTAGTTTCGCCGCTAAATTACAGCGTTTCTATTGCTGATGGTAGGCAAACACTTGATCCAAACTTCGCTCGGATAGTTGATTGTGTTGCCAAGGAAACACAAATCAGACCGTAAAGAGATAAAAAAAAAAAAAACGCTGGAAAGTTAGAAAATACAAAAAATCCGATGAGAAAACAGTGAAAGTCTTCAGCAGAACCGGGTCAAAGTACTTTCTCCCGTCGTCTCCATCCGGACCAGCTCCTCGCCGCTCCAACTGTCTCCATCAACCTGCGAGACCCGAAAACACAGGGAAGGCAAACCGACGGTACAAACAGCCAATCAGCGGCCGGCCGCAGCGCCAACTCCCGCCTTTTCTCTGAACCAACCAATGAAGAATAGGGTGTTCAACACTGAGGCTGACGTCACCATCGGGCAGAGTGCAGCCGAAGAGGAGGGAGCAAGATGGTGACCGTCCCGCGCAGGAAGCGGCGCTTATTTTAATCTCCCATAGGTTTTGCTGATGGTTTTTATATTTCCTGTTTTTATGACTGTCTTAATGATTTTTAGTGAACTTTTACAGTTATAAATTTTACTGTTCCCTTTCTAACCTTTTAGTTTACATGTTGTAATTTTTCTTAATCGTATATTTGAAATATGCACACAGAACAAGAGTCAGACTTATGTTTTAGTTATTTTATAGGACTTAATATTTTCTGCGTATGTATTTTATTTTAATATCTCTAAAGTGTATTTGTGCACATTCTCAGCACATTCATTCGACACACCTCCACTTTAGTCATTGAGAGGAGAGAACATCCCATAATATCACAGATCAGGTGGGGAACAAAGTGTTTTCCAGGGTTTTTCCTCCAAACAGCGTCGGTCACCACAGTGGCAATAAAACGAGCGTGTTGGTGGCAGGTACTTCTCTTGTTCTAAACTCTGATTCGTCTGAATAGTTTGAAAAGGAAACCAGAGATCAGCTCAGATCAAAGGTCAGATGCAAATATGCAGCAATGAAGGCCGGCCCAGCAGGGTGTGTGCAACAAACACTGGGTCTACTTTCTATCCCAGGAACTGCAGAACCGATTCCCGGCTCCGGAGCCGGGATCTGGTTCAGTCTGAATGAGTTTGATCAGCGGACAGGAACCCTACATCACTGACATCCTGTGACACAAACTCATCTCAAAGTTCAGTGATGCAGCGAGGAAAACCACTGATCACACGTGGCGCCAGTAAATAGGATGACAGCGCCACCCCGTGGTGAATGCGGAGTACTACAAAATCAACTCTTGAAGCGGCATAAAATCTTCTGCAGTTTGTTCCAGACTGACCCGAGATTCAGCGAGTCTGTGGAGACTCCTGGTCCGACGGTACCGCTGCTGGTCCACCTGGGTCAAATGTTCTGGACTCAGAAATTAGAGGATGGGAGTAGCGGGCGTCTCCATGGCAATAAGCCTTCAGCACTCTGGGGCAAACACCATCTGGACCTGCAGCCTGGTTCCGGTCCAATCTGCCCAGACGCCTCTTCACCTGTGAATTGAACTGGTCCAGTTCACTGAACTGGTTCCTGAAGCTCCTGTTCTAATGTGGACTACAAGATGTTTTTGTAGATTTAACAATAAACTGCGTTTCATTGTTAATGAATTTTGTTCAGGCACTGATGAGGTCAGTGAGGGGTTAAGTCTGCTGTGGCAGTCAGGACCCAGCAGAGATGTTGGAGTAGGGCAGTGGTTCCCAAACTTTTTCTTCTGCGCCCCCCCTATGGATTACAAATGGCTGTCTGGTTGAAACGACACGTGTGACGGGTAGCCTACAAGGTGCTTGTTAAGCTTAAGGTTCTGTATTGATGTTAGCTAGTCATCTTTTAGCTAACATTAGCTAGTCATCTTTTAGCTAACATTACCTGCATCCAACAGCTTTACTCAACTCAGTCGGTTAGTTTGGAGGAAAAACTGTGAAAAGTTCTTTGCGTTTTGCTGGTTTGCTGCCGTGATTCTAACACAAACCTACGTAGCTCCGCCCAGCAGCAGCAGTTCTCCTTCACAGGTGGAAACCCAGCGCGAGCGTCGTAGCGCTCATGTTGCGTTTAAAGGCGGCTCGGAAAAACAGGTTACAACATGTTAACAACGGATTAAACAGTTTTAACTGCTGATAAAAGTGACAGAGGACACAGATATGGGAAGTGTGGAAGCCTCTTGTGTCTCATTTTTATAGGAATAACAGAGAGTTGGCCATTCTAAGGTAAAAACCCAGCGCATACAGTGTTCATGTTTTGTTTTTTTTTCCATCCAGACGGCTTCCCGCTGGGGCGCGCCCCACAGTTTGGGAACCTCTGGAGTAGGGGATTCAGATCTGTTGACCCCTGGTTGGAGCAAAGCCATCTCGTTGCTATGGTTACCTAGAGTACCTGCCAGCCATAGGGAAGGTGAACAGGATGATAATCTACCAGATTTAATCTCTGATGTCGCTCAGGTCAGGTCTTTCAGTTGTTGAACTAGCTCAGGTGAGGTCATGTGACCTGCAAAGGAATCACCTGCCCCACTGAGGGAAAAACAAAAACCAGCAGCCAATCAGATTCTAGCAATTCTCTATTTATTCCTTCATTGTGAATATCAAAACAGGAAACAGTTTAAGAGGTGATTTCAGAAGAAAACGATTTACATTCAATGTGCTTCACTTAGCCCCGCCCCCACAGTCCTCCTGGACCAATAGAGTGGGTCATGGTGGAAACCTTCCATCTTATTGGTGCTTTGTGAATTTCATAAGTCTATAACAATATTACAAATATATAAAGACTCTAGAGCACAGCGGACACAGATACTGCAGTCAGGTTCTACTGTAGGTCAGGATAATACTGCACTGTCCTCTCTCTCTCTCACACACACACACGCACGCACACACACACACACTAACCAGACAACACACCCTGAGGCTTTCCTTCAGCCTCAGTGGGACCAGGAAGACCCAGAGGAAGAACCAGTCCATCTCCAGTCTGGCCAGTATAAAATTGGCCTCTCTGGGTTACAAAGTAACTACCAACTGGATGAAACCAGGACCTCCCAGTTCAGCGGTTCTGGTTCAGAGTTCATCCTAGACCAGTTCTCTGGTTGTGTTAAGCCTCAAAGACAGAACCTGAAGCTACGTCCACTGGGATCTGCATTACCTGGAGGAGCCAGCAGGGGGTTAGAAGCCACCTGGAGGCCATGTTTGTTTTCTATAGGTGAAACCGACTGGACTTGGACCGGTTCTGGTCCAGCTTCTGATGGGAGGTCCGTGGCGGCCACAGCTTTACCTCTGGGTGAACTGTTCACAGGTTGCTATGGGAACCCCAGAAGAGTAGGAAATCACCATAGCAACCAGTGACTCAGCAGTTTCCCCGACCAATAGAATCAGTTCGTAATTACATCATGGGGGGCGCTAGAGAGCAGAGCTGCTGAGGAAGTGATGTTTACACAGAACACCAGGGGGAGCTTCCAGGAAGGGTCCAGTGTTCAAACAGGAAGTAGAACCGGGTCTCGGACCAGGTTGGCTGCATGAAGGAAAATATCAACTTCCTGTTACTGTAGGGTCAGGTTCGCAGGAAGTGGGAAAGATATTTAAATAAACTTAAATACATTTATGACAAATCAAGAATGGGTCTGACAAGAATTTACACAAAAAATACAAAGGTTTTTGAAAGAAAAATCATTTTCTAGAACAATTTCTCAGGAAATTTGGGTTTAAAGAGTTTTGTTTACATTTTCCTTTGTTGATTTAGTTGTGTTTTCTGTGATTTCTGGTTTTGAATAAAGAGCTTTGGCTCATTCAGGAAAACTGGAGGAAATATTTTCTGCTCTGAACATCAAACTTCCCAACTTTCAGCTTCAAAAATGTGCTCAGGTTTTTCTGTGATTTTGTGTAGAAATATAATTCCTAATGCTGAGAAGGTTAGATTTCAGGACCAGGTGGTGCAGCGTTTACTGTGTGACCTGTGATGTCATCAGCGCAGCCAGGAGCAGGGCACCCACTGCGGCTCCGTGTCCAGCTTGTTGATGAGGCGCAGCAGCTCGCCGTACGCCCGGTCCGGGTCCGTGTTCACGATGACCGCGTCGAAAAGATGGCCACAGCTCTGCTCCATCTCGCGCGCCTTCTCGATGATGTCACGCAGTTCCTCAGGCTGCAAACACACAGGGGTCAGGGGTCATGGTTCAGGGAGCGGAACCGGTACCGGAACTAGAACCAGAGCAACCTTGGGGTTCTTGCCGTCCTTCAGCAGCAGCGCTCTCAGCCGCTCCTGGGACGGCGGGGCGATGAAGATGATGTAGGGCTTCAGGTCGGAGCTGCGCAGCACCTTCAGGGCCTGGGGGTGGGGGCAGAGGGTCAGAGGTCGCCTGGGCCTGGCGAGGCGGCAGCAGCAGAGCGCCACCTACCTGTGTGTGCAGACACAGCAGGCAGATCTTCCCGGCGTTGATGACCTGCCGCACCGAGTCGCTGCTCGTCCCGTACAGGTTCCTCTCAAACTCGCCCGACTCGATGAGCTTCCCTGGAGAGAGAGAGGGACCCGAGGACCCGTTAGAGGACGGGCTCTTCACCCTGTGACCCTGGGGCCATTTGCATATTTACCATCTGGGTTAACCAAACTGACCTGGCTCTTGTTCCATTTTAAAAATCAAATCCATGTTCGATTTACAATCAAAAACATAAAATATAATTACAGCACAATGTGAATCACAAGGAGATTTATTGATCATTTGTACCAAAAATGCACATAAAACATCTGAACAAATTCATGGAACAGATCAAACACCAACAAGAGTAACGTGGGGAAATTGGTTTAATTAAATTATATGCTTAAAAATTAAGATTAAAATAAACAATTTTCAAATTTAAAGTGCAAATGAAAATATATCCTTATAATCTGCAAATTCATTTGAAAACTGCTTCAACGGCAACAACCAGAAGGTGCCCTCCATATTGTAACAATCACTTTATTTAGTCTGCACAAACAAACAAAGTTGAGGGATGAAAACNTTTGTTTTTAACAAACTACTGCTCTCTTTTTTTTATTTGCCTCCTCATGAGACGCTCGTTCCTCCCGGACGGATCAGATCCAGTCTGGGTCCGGTGGGTGACGGCTCGCTGCCAGAGCCTCCAGTAGTTCTCAGTGTTTCGGGTTTTGGTTTTTGTTGAACCCATAAAGGGTTAGGGTGGTTGTAATGGGAAGAAGAGCCCTCATGTTCCGTCTGAAAACAGGATTTCATGCGTTTTGTTCTCAAAACTTCTCCTCACATGTAGTCTCTTCTCGCTTACAAAACATGGAACTGGCTTTTTGGTAGAGTCGCCTAGCAACCTCTCAGCCAATAGAATGAAAGCGTTGTGCTGGGTGCGTTTGTTTCCTCCTAGCGGGTGTGCCTGTGTGGATACTATCGATTGTAGCAGAAGCTTCAGCACCGCCGAATATTTTTGTTCAGATGGACGAACTATTGTTGTGAGATCTCTGGGGACAACGTTTCACAAGTAAGATGGACATATTACCGTTTATATTTTGTGAGTAGAATACTACTAAACTGTATTTATGTCCACTGGTAAAATACCAGCTAATATTAGCTACAGTGCTCGGTGTAACACCGGGGTTCAGCTATGAAGGCGAACCGAGATTTAGGAAATCTTAAAAAGTTTTACTTATTCCCCAACATTGACTTGGATTATGTGACACAAGGTGGCAAAGACTGTTATTTATGTGCGATTCTTTCACTCCGTCTAAAGTAAGATGGCTCCCGTTTTAGTTTTGAAGGTTTCGTAAAGACACAATGTGAGGAAGAAGAGACGGATGAATCTCAGCTCCTCGGCTGGAAAACATGAATAAAACCTACATAGATATGATGTATATAAGCATGTTCATCATTATTTAATCATCTTTGTTTATCTATTATTGCATAATTTTATGTTTCTATATTTATATAAACATGTATTAATATTACTAAATAATATATTTTAAAAATTCTGACTGGTTGTGTACTTTGTAAAATGCTAATCATGCATCAAATATTCTATTCTGAATCTATTCCGTTTCCCCAACTAAGAATATTTAAATATGCTGAACCATGTATCAGTCAATTCAAAAATACTTAAAACTATTTCTTTGTAAATGTAGCTATAATAGCTGTTTGAGGTTAATAAGGTTTATGACAAAAAATCGTAAAAATCCGTTCAGTATTTAGCGAGTTATGATATATTAAATACACTGATACATCATTGCGCCTGTCAAACTTTTTTTTTTTTTACTTTATTTCAAACAAATGACATTAACATACATAGAGGATCTTTAACACAAAGATAAATATCACAAAACAAACACACATTGACTGTGTTGTTTTTAAGGTTTTGCAATCTTCAAAGTAGAATGAATAAAGTAAAAACTAAAGTTACATAAATGTATACATGAAAACCTGCTTTCAGACTGAACATGTGTGCTCTTGGATTATGGCAGGAAAGTTCCCCCATAGAAGTTTCAGGACGCTGGAGATGGAAATATTTTCACATTAAATAAGTCTGGTTGTAGCCTAGCGGCTGGCTAGTTCTTCTGCTTATTAGAGCTTGTTAAACAACTAACTGGGACATCAATGCCACCAAGTGGTGGCAACATGTATTGCAACTGAGCCCCTGAACATCTCCGGTTTCTGGAAACTTTACTACACAGCGGCCCACAGGTAAAAACCTTGGAGTTTGTTGCGGACCTCTAGGTGGCGCCGGAGGCCCAAATGTATGCCGTGGCCCCATGGTTAAGACTGGCTATGTTAGAGGACTCCCCCCCCAGGAAATAAATGAGCTAGAACAGGAAGTAGAGAGAGGGACAGGAAGTCTCACCAGCCGCCAGCTCTGCTTCAAACGCCTGGCGGGACACAAAGTGGTAATCTCTACCGCTGACCTCCGCTTCCCGACGGCTCCGCGTGGTGTCTGCTCACAACACGCACACAGGAAACACAGGTAAATGAGCGAGACAAACAGTAGGGCAGAACAAAACCTGCATTCATACAGAAATCATTTCATAAAACTACAGAAATTATTCAAAACATAAATTAATTTAAAAAAATCAATTAAAAATATTAGAAACTTTAAAGTCCAATTGAAAATATTAGGAATAAAATATAAATGAAAAAAATTTGTTAAATTAAAATGCAAAAATTGGAAAAGAAAAAAAAAATTACAGAAAAATCTTCAAGAAAACAAAATAAAAAAAAACAAAAAAAAAACAAGCTTATATTTTAATAAATAAACAACTTTATTAAGCAATGATCAGACGCAAACTAAACACCCATTAGACATAAATAAATGTTTATTCCTGATCTGGACCATTTGGGTCCAATAGAACCAGAGTCTTACGAGGCACGGCGCCAGCAAAGCGTTCTGGTTGGCTGCTGAGGAGCCTCTGCCTTAGCTCCGCCTGCCCACAGCTGTTTGGACCAATCAGAGCGATCGGACGCTTTCTATTGGATGGCTGGTGGTACAGAGCCATCTCCTCATAGGTCAGAATCTCCTCATCGAGATCTGGACCAGAGCAGAGACACAGTTATTATTATTATTATTATTATTATTATTCAGATGAGAGAGAAGGAACAGATGTTCTTCAGAACCAGCAGAACCAGACTCTTGGTCTGCTGGTTAGAACCTTTTCCTGACTGAGTGCAGCTCAAAATGAAACTAGTTTTCAAAATAAGAGCCCATCAGTCAGTTTAAGGCTGGTAGATCCAAGTTCTGCTGGTTTTGGAACTTTGATCTCGACAGAACCGCAACGGGGTCGGGTCGGGCCGTACCGTCGTTCCGGTGGGAGTACAGCAGCTTCTTCCTTTTCCTCTTGTTCTTCTTGGCGCACCAAAGCTTCCCTGTAAATAAACAACGAGCTATTAGTCGGTTCTGTAGTTGCTACATGTCAATGGGTCGCACCGCACCAAGACAGAGAAGCTAAAGGAGCAGGAAGAGAAAAATGTCTGATTTTTGGACTCAACTAAATGTTACACTGGTTCGCTTAGCCTAGCAGCTAGCTACATATCATTGTCTCCTGGTTGTAGCTTAGCTATAGCTTACTGTAACTCTGTTAGCCTTAGCCTAGCAGCTAGCTACATATCAGTCTCCTGGTTGTAGCTTAGCTATAGCTTACTGTAACTCTGTTAGCCTTAGCCTAGCAGCTACATATCAGTCTCCTGGTTGTAGCTTAGCTATAGCTTACTGTAACTCTGTTAGCCTTAGCCTAGCAGCTAGCTACATATCAGTCTCCTGGTTGTAGCTTAGCTATAGCTTACTGCAACTCTGTTAGCCTTAGCCTAGCAGCTAGCTACATCTCATAGTCTCCTGGTTGTAGCTTAGCTATAGCTTACTGCAACTCTGTTAGCCTTAGCCTAGCATCTTCTTTAAGCAGTCTGAGTTCATTGTAGCATCAGTGACTCACCAGGTTTCTCAGACTCCTTGTCTTCTTCTATGGTTTGCTTCATGGCCTCCCGTTGTTGCTGGAAGCTCTTCCCTGTGATGTAAACAAACCGAGCTGAACACCAGGCGAACCGTATCCAAAGCGGCCAGAACCTGTGGCCCGGCAGCGCACCTGGGACGAGTCCGGCCAGGGGCTGGTTGTCCTCGTCGCCGTCTCTGTACGCCTGCCACCAGTTGGGGTCGGCCTGGCTGATGATGTGGAGGATGTCTCCTTTCTGGAAGGACAGGCCCAGCTCTCGGCATGGCACGTACGGGTCATCGGACGGGTCGTAGTCGAAGTGGGCCTTCACGTGGACCTGGAACGATGAAGATCAGGAGGCAGATGAAGGTCTGGAAGCTGTGAGGGCAGCGCCTCGCAGGGCGGAACCTACCACGCTCTCCTTGACCGGCGGCGGTTTGGTCTGAGCGCTGGGGATCAACACAAAGGTCAGGAGGCCGTGCATGTCGGCCTGGTGGACACAGAGCAGCAGAAGGTCAGAGAGCAACGCGTCTTCAGAGGACCAAGTGAGACCAAACACCTGGCTGATAAGCGAAGCACTCACCAGGATGTCAAACACCTGGTTGACGTCCTTCCCTCTGATTTCCACGCCGTTGATCTCCAGGATCTCATCTCCCTCAGACAGCAGGCCGCTGCGTTCGGCTGCTCCTCCCCGGACAATGCGACTGATGATCACGCTGTCCATCTCGTTTCGAACAGTCGCCCCCTGCGGGACAGAGCGGGAAATGTGTGAGGCGGCGCGCAGGACTCGGGCTGAGCAGCGATGTTCCTCGGCCTCACCAGGGGAACGTCTCGAGCCTTCTCGATGCGGACAATCTTCACGGTCTCTCCGCCCCACTGGGTCACAGTTTCTCCTTCCATCAAGTCAGACTCCGGCTCCATCTCTCTCTCTGCCACACCGTCATGAGCCCGCAGCAGCGCCTGCAGAGGAAGCATCATGCTGAGGACTGCTGGGAGCCGGTAGGCGACGCCCCCTGCTGGTCGGGGCCTTACCTGCAGCTGAGTGTCGGACAGCAGACCGAGCAGCTCCAGGCCGTCTTTACTCTGGCTGGCCTGCACCAGGCTCCTCACCTGGAAACACAGAGCCTGGGTGGAATCGGAGCAGCGATTGGGGAGTGGTCAGAGGTGAGAGGTCGTCCAGCAGAGTTACCTCCAGGGCCAGCGGCAGTGCCTGCTGGGTCAGCGGAAACGGTGGAGTCGGCTGCTGCATGCTGGACGCCACGGCGTTGTGGATCCTCAGCGCCGACTGGAAGTCTGACTGCGGGGAACCAGAACACAGCAATTAAGCTGCGGTCCAGTTCGGCCCGGTCCAGACAGGTTGAACAGAAACCGTCTCAGGTCCTGAATTATCAAGACCATCCATCCTGGTCCGAACAGTCAGAACCAGGAAAGCAAAGTCGTGGTGGTCCGTCCCGTTCTTACCTTGCTGAGCAGACCCAGAACCAGCTCCACGTCGTTCTGACTCTGCTGGTCGGACAGGCAGCTCCGGACCTGCTTCAGGGACAGCAGCAGCTCCTCCAGTTCTGAGGGACAAGAGGACAAGACACTCAGGGGGGAGCATGGGGAAGCGGGGGGCAGCATTGGGCTGCAGGGGAGAGTGGGAACTGATTTGAACTTGAATTTCTTCACCTTCCCAGTGTACCTGAAAGCTGTTACCATGACAACAGGCAGTGGCGGTTGTCACTGCATCAAACTTTTATCGTCACTTGGAAAAGAAGCTCAAAGAAAGGTGAGCTCTGTGAGGTGATGCTAACAAAGCTAACTGTTCAGGGATCAAATATGTTCTATTTTTGATGAAAAACACCATCTGTCACTGTGCTGCATTATTGTGTGGAGATGTTGACTGACGTGTTGCATGTACGGAACAATGCTGTGACCAAAGCCTGCAATCCAGTGATGTTACATTCATGAACGATCTGATTTTACTAAACGGGTCTTTACTAAGGATGACAGAACTGGAGCCTCGCTCAGAGCCATTCCTTGTTCTTGTAATGCTCTGGTACTCTGCAGTAGCCATTATTATTTTATTTAATCATATACATTGATATTTATTAGTAAATAAATCAAACACAAGAACTTAAGAGCAGACAGAGCATGCTCATTGCTCTCCGATTGATTTCGTCTCCTGTCATGTGGCAGATGTTACAGCTCTGAGCTGCTGGGCTTCATGCAGCAGGAGAGAGAGAGTCAGTCGCCTTTTGCCTGGTTCCTTCTTGCTTGTTGCGCCCTGCGCAGTGTTCACAGATGAGCGTTGTTTACCGTCGGGGAATTGCGTTAATTGCTCCGTTTAATGGTGCAGACAGTGGGGGTTTCTGACATGGGCGATGTGGGCAACCGCCCAGGGCGTTGTCTTTTTGGGATGGCAACAGACTAGAGTTTGAATTGATAATGATACTGGTTAAATTTATTTAAGCTCCAAGAGTTTAATATTTAGGTGTTTTTATGGGAATATGAATCTTTCAGATCAATGCAAGAAGCAATTTTGATCATATTTCACATTCCATCTGGTCACGTAGAGCAGGGCTGGTCTTGGTCTTGTCTCGATACACTCTGGTCTTGATTTGGTCTCGGGTTAGGTGGTCTTGACTACAACACTATCTACATCTAACTGCATGTTGGTCTGTGCGTGTGTGTTTATAAAACCTTGTGGGGACCATGTTCCTGACACATACTACGCTGTGTGGTCCCACAAGGGGAAACGCTGTTTGTGGGTCAGGGGTCAGAATTAGGACTAAGGTGTGAATTGAGTTTTGGTTAGCGTTAGCTGTAGAAATGAATGGAAGTCAATGGACAGTCCCCACAACGATAGCCACCCAAACGTGTGTGTGTGTGTGTGTGTGTGAACAAACAAAGCTTTAATTAAGTCTGTGTCTCTTGTGCTGCTCTCCCTCCCTGAGGAATTCCCTCCCTGACAGGAACACGTTCCCTCCTCCTTCTCCTCCTGTTCTCAGCACCCCCATCCCTTCCACTCCCCTCCCTCCTCCTCTTACCCAGCAGCGCCTGGCTCTGGGCGCCGCAGAGCGCCTGTGGCGGGACAAGCGCGTCCTGCAGGAAGGTGGGGTTGTCGATGCCGACAGCATGCGGGTTCTGGGCCAGCTTCCTGAGACGCAGCGAGGCGTTCAGGTCCAGCTGCCGGCCCTCCTCCTCTCGCCGCCGCCGAAGATCCTCCTGGAAGATGAGCAGGATGAAGTCGGGTCATTGACTGTTCAGGGATCAGTCAGGTGGGGTCACCACCAGCCAGGTGTTGGCTGTGGATTCTGTTCATGTCCACCTTATGAACTGCAGTCCAGAAGCTACACTAAGCTATGCCAGTGTGATAAACACAGCGGACGCAGTGCCGATACCTGTCCAACAGGCTAAAGCAGAAACTGCTGTTCTTCCTTCATTCACAAATCGGCTAATTCTGTGAAATTCCACATTTCATCCTGGATTCACTTTTATTCCGCTTTCTGTGTTAGCCTAACAACGCTCCGACGCAGAGTACTTTCTTCCAGTCAAAGATGAATAAAGTTTGATTTAGTACACAACTTTAAATACTGGAAGACATTTTAAATATCCAAAATAAAACATGACTAAAAGCAATAAATGCATATGAAATATGAATTTATTCATATTTATTCATTACTTTCTGTTCCTTCAGAAAAATGGAAATTATTGTGATTAATTAACAAATTAAAAGGCTGAGCTCCAGTTGCAAGCTAGAAGAGGCTCTCTGGACCAGACCGGGCCTGGTTCCGATGGTACCTGGTGCTGCCGGATCCTCTCCAGCTGGGCGGAGCGGCGCAGCGGCAGCGTGCGGGCCCCCAGCTCTGAGGGACAGTCCACGGCCATCTCCCGGGGTGGCTGGCCTCCTCGCAGCTCTTCGTCTGCTCCCCGCCCTCCTCCGCCCTCCCCAACATGGCCGTTCAGCTGGGAGGTCGTCATGCTGCGCTCTCTGGGCTTTATGAGTGGATCGGGTCACGGGTTGTGTTGGGAAGCCGGCAGGGTCTAGGAGGGAAGCTCAGCAAGCTCGGCAGCCATGATACCTGAGGACAGAAGAAGAAAATCATCAGCACTGGGAATATTGGGAAAATATGGTTCTGGAGGTCAGTCCAGTCAAAGGTCCTGGTTCAGGCTCAACAA